>NC_055695.1:34115209-34385209 GCF_017639745.1 Melanotaenia boesemani | reverse complement strand
CGACCAATATCCGAGAGAGATTCTGGACCGACGGAGAGTCCTGTTTCCCATCAGGAGGAAATGGATAAATTATTTATTAATGGACAGCTGTACCGCAACCCGGACATCACTCCGTGGCTCTACTGACTTGGTATGTGCTTTAATTTTCCTGTTTTCTCACTAGATCATGTTATATCCATAAAACTGCCATAAAAGATAATTTAGTTAACAGTAAATCCACTGCCCGTCTCCACTACACTGTTCTCAGCACAGATGCGTTTTTTAAATTACATTTTTCATTTGGCACTGTCGCTCTTTTCACTCTTTACACTTCTTCTCTCCGACCCTTTAACGGTTAACGGTAACACTTGTCATTATATTCTATACACATCAGTACTTTTCATGATTCACAGGAACACACACAGAACAGCACAAGCACACATACATCCCTGTCACAACCAGCTGGCAGATACACATTTTAACCATTTGCAAGAAATGAAAGCAGATATAATATTACTCCAAGAGACTCATTTATCAAACTCAACAATAGATCTTCTCTCAACAACCCAGTTTCCACACGTGTATTCAGCTTGTTATAATTCTAGGCAGAGAGGAGTAGCAACTCTTATTAATAGAAGGTTAAATTTTGACATAGATAATACAATCATAGATCCAGAAGGCAGATTTATAATAGTTACATTATCTATTAAAAATGTTAAGTTATGTATTGCAAATATATATGGTCCAAATGTAGATGATCCTCCTTCTTTCACTCCCTCTTCGCCTCTATGGTCACTCAGATAACACACTAATTATAGGAGGTGATTTTAACATTATACTGGACAAACAAAGTACCACAGGAGCTCATCAAGTCTGGAAATCCTCAGAAACTGTTAAACATGAAGGATTTTGGTCTCTGTGATGCTTGGCGCTCTCACCATCCCACACTAAGCGAATACACCTTCTTCTCTTCAGTCCACCATTCCTATTCTAGATTAGATTATTTCTTAACTAGCAGCTCGCTGATGAATGACATGTCAGAAACCAGAATCCATCCTATTAGCATTAGTGATCACGCACCAGTATCATTCACTCTGAGAAGTAAGAGCAATAAACCAGCAACTAGAAACTGGAGATTTACTACGTCATTACTTAAAGATCCTGAGTTTATCCAGAAGGAAACATCAGCCACGACCCTGACAAGATAAATAAATAACACTTTCAAAGAATTCTATAAAACATTATATACATCACAACTAACTACAACAGATGACAATATTGATAAATTTCTTAGTAACATCCATCTTCCACAATTAAAACATGAAGATAAAATGGTCTTGGATTCCCCCCTTTCAGTCCGCGAACTCCAAGAAGCTCTTCAGCATATGCCCAACAATAAAGCTCCAGGTCCAGATGGTTACCCAGCAGAATTCTACAAAGAATTCTGGACAATGCTGGCACCCACTTTTTACAATATGATATTAGAAATAAAGGAAAAACAAAAAATACCTTCAAATATGAACCTAGCCAATATTACTCTACTATTAAAACCAGGTAAAGACCCGACACTTCCACCCAGTTACCGTCCAATTTTATTAATAAATGTAGATCTCAAAATAATTAGCAAAGCTTTGGCCAGAAGGATAGAAAAATAACCCCTCTAATAATCCATCCTGACCAAACAGGCTTTATTAAAGGTAGACATTCCTCTACTAACATGCGTAGATTAATTAACATCATAGATTATTCTACTCTACATAATCTGGAATCCACAGTCATTTCTTTAGACGCAGAAAAAGCGTTTGACCGAGTAAACTGGAAATTTTTATTTGCAACGTTAAACAAATTTGGGTTTGGGTCATCTTTCATAGATTGGATAAAAATATTACATAACAACACAAATGCATGTGTGAAGACCAATGATCAAACTTCTCCAAGCTTCTGTTTGCAGAGAGTAAACCAGACAGGGCTGCCCGCTTTCTCCATCACTCTTTGCTATTTTTATTGAACCCCTAGCTGCTGCCATAAGACAAAATAAAGAGATTAAAGGAATCCATGCCAAAAATATAGAACATAAGATAAGTCTTTATGCTGATGATGTATTACTTTTCCTCCAGAACTCACCGACATCTCTCCCCCAGACAATCACAAATTAACACATTCTCATCAATATCTGACTACTCTATTAACTGGTCTAAGACTATTATTATGCCCATCAACTGTGACCTACAAAACATACCCAATACTACAATACAGTCTGGAAACATTAGATATCTAGGCATAAACATTTCCCCCAGGTTATCAGAACTAACAAAGCTAAATTATGTCCAGCTACTTAAAGCAATAGAGGATGATCTCTCACGGTGGAGGCGCTTACCCATATCACTCATGGGGAGGATTGCCACAGTTAAAATGATGGTTCTATCTAAAGTAAACTACCTGTTTTCAATGATACCCACTAAACCATCCTCCAGCTGTTTTAAATCACTGGACTCACATATATCTAAATTTTTATGGAAAAATAAGCCATCATGTATCAGTCTAAAAACTTTACAACAGACTAAAGATAGAGGCGGATTGGAGCTACCCAACTTTAATCATGTTTTCTTAGCTAACAAGCTGCAGTATATCTCCAAATGGCTTAAACCTAGCAGTCTGGATGAAACATGGTTAGATGTAGAGCAAGCATTGTGTGAGGATCTGTTTATCTCTGACCTGCCATTCATCAGCTCAACCATCTAAACACATAAGTGTTTTAAAAGCATTAATATCAGTTCCTCTTTAGTGGCTTGGTGGGATTTTCTAAAAATAACCAAATCCTCACTTTTTCCATGTAAGTTTACACCCCTCTGGAACAACCCTGACATCCTGCAAAACAAAAAGCTGATTAATTTCATTCAATGGAAAAATAAAGGAATAAAACAGTTAGAACATATAATAGAAAATGGAAACTTCTTGTCATTTAATATCCTCACTTCACAATATGGAATCAGTAGCAAAACATTTTTAGAATATCACCAGCTTAAATCTATTATATGTAAAAAATATACCATTAATCAATTAAACTTACAGCTACCTATTAGGGCGGCAGAATTCATGAATTTCAATAACCCCAAAGCTATTATCAAAAACATATAGACTATTATCCAAACTAGAAGACTCAATCTGTCTTCCAACTTCAAAATGGGAGGGTGACTTATCCAGTAACTTTAATAAAGATAAATGGTCACAAATATGTTTAAACACCTTTAAAATGGCTTTCTTGGCTGCACCCTGTGGCGATTTGCCTCTCAGTTTTAATTGCACTTAGACATCAAAACACAAACACAACACACAAACAACTTCTGGGGGGTGTGTCATGTACTGCATGGAGGGCGGGACTACTACTATGACCTTGCTCCCAGCACGATATGGTCACTGCCCCCCAGTTTTACTTGCAAAAAACACACTCACCACAAACAGTCATGAGCAGGGAAGAGGAGGAGGACATTGGGGACACCTCCCACACCTCACACCGCCGGGGGCAGGCAGGCGGAGGTGGTTGTCCTGGGGGCCGGGACCTGGGGTGGCTGATCTAATGAGGGGCAGCTGATCTCGGGGGATGCCCGGTCGGCCGCATCTGGATGGGAGGTAATGGGGGGAGGCTGGGGATGGCGGTGGGGGCCGGATTTGGGGCTTGCCATTCTCTGGTCCGCCGGGGACGTTTCCCACAGGGCATGGTGGGAGACTTGTATGCTGTGTGTATGTTTATACTGTGTGGGTGTGGGTGAGAAGGTGTGTGTGTTGTGTGTTAGGATGAGTGGGAGTGTGCAAGGATATAGGTATGGGCGTGTGTTTCTGTGTGTGTTTTTTTTGGAGGGGGAGGGTGTGTGTGTGTGTGGGGGGGGGGGGGGGGGGGGGGGTCTAGTCGGCCTCTGCCGCTGACTCTGGTCTGGACTCTGAGTCTTTGGATCTAAGAGCTCTGCTCGGTTTATATTCTCTGTAATTTAATAGTATTTTTTATTCTTCATCAGGTAACAGTGTTGCTTAGTTTACGTTATGGAAACACTGACGGGGGAAATAATCTGCTGAATGCATCGCATGATGTAATGACTAATATTAACATTAATGCAGACAGCTGCATGTATTTTTACCTGACACCAGTGTACCTCAGTAAGCCGTACTCTTTCAGGAGTAACTGATGCCTATACTGCATATTTACCATTTCAGAAGGTTGCTTTGATAATCATTTATTCAAACAACATCCACTGCTTCTCTGTTTACCTTGACCACACTGAACCTTTTTCTTTTTTAACCTGTTTTTAAATGATTGGTTTAGAAGCAGGTTACTTGCTCATGTATGGTATTCATTCAGTACAGTAGCGTGTTTATCCAGTTATGTCAAATGGATATTGATTACTTATACTGCTTAAACTTCTATTGCTTTAGCTTTACTAAAATGTCACATTTCTGACTCTCTTCCCTAACAGGATTCCAAGAAAACTATTTACAAGCAATTGAGAATCATCTGTGTACATCAGGCTACAACAAGAGACGTGAGCGTCAGATATTCTATTCTATTCTATTCTATTCTATTCTATTCTATTCTACAGTCATTTAGCAGACGCTTTTATCCAAAGCGACTTACATTTGAGAGGAAGAACAACACAAGCATGAATTCAAACAGGAGGGACGTCATCATTAAGTGATAGTCAGACTGCTTTGAGTCCAGTTGGACCAGGTGCTTATACTTTTTATTTTTTTATTTTTTTTTAAGTTTTTATGTAGTTTTTGTAAGTCATTTTGTTTAAATACAAACATCACAATTTCATCAATCAATATCAACTTGGGCATAAGTACACACAGCTTCTTCAGTACTTGGTTGAGCCAAAGAGCTGGACAAATGTTTCTGACTCATTCTGTTGAGTAGAAGAGTTAAACTAAGTGTGGAAATGCTCCTTAAACAGCTGAGTCTTTAGCTTGCTCTTAAAAGTGGATAAGGACTCTGCAGATCGGACAGAGTTTGGTAGATCGTTCCACCACCGGGGAACAACAGAGGAGACTGAGGGCAGAGGGAACAACTGAGCATGCAGGCAGGCCAGCCAGTAAGGAGTTGCAGTAGTCAATGCGTGAAATGACCAGAGCCTGGACCAGGAGCTGCGCCGTGTGTTCAGTCAGGTAGGGTCTGATCCTCCTGATGTTGTAGAGAGCAAATCGGCAAGATCCAGCAACTGAGGCAACATGGGGCTCTTTCCGACTGTAGGAACCTTTTGCAGTTCCTATAACCTTTTCAGGAACCAGGCCGTTTTTTCGCGCATTCCAACATATAGGAACTAGGGACCAAAGCCCCCAGTTCCTATAACCATTTTAGCTCCTGCTCCGAGGCAGGGTCTGAACGGGGTTCTATAGGAACCCTCATGACGTAGGTGTTTGGTGACTGGTAGCTCCGCCCCTTGCCAGATTTCCACATCTTGTGTCCCTGCTACATTTAAAAAACACGGTTGCACGTACGGACAAAAACAACAACAGAGCAAGCGATAAATGGACCGACGAGGAGGTCGAAGCTCTTCTGACCGTCTACGCCACAGAGGATTTTCAGAGAGGTTTTGAAGGTTCGCAGCGAAATATAAAAATATTCCTGATCTGGCCACATCTATAAACTATTAGCTAATAAAAATATTGAGTAGTTATTAACTTATCACAGATATGAAATATTAAATAATCCATCTTTGGCCGCTACATTTTAAGTCTTATCCTGGGTGTAAATTACATTAGTTTATCAACTTTATAATATGCTCCATATCACAGAACAAAGTTAATCATGTTTAACCAAGATCTGACACAAATTACACACCTGTAAACATTTCACCACCCTTTTTATATTTTTACCTTCATATACGCTAAATCTGTGTGACTATGTCCTCATAATTCTAAACCATAACTCAGTCACAACCAACCCTTCACTGACGGATTTCTCCTCCACCTTCTACTGATGATTCCATAAAACACACAAAGCTTAATAGCAGATGATGAGATCTTTATTTTACACATAACACACACACACACACACAAAAAAAAAAGAAATGAAGTGATGCGTTTTCTATGGAACATTTTCTCTTTAAATGTGTACATCATGTATACATGTATGTTCTGTCTGTCGAACTTCCAGAACATGATGCTTATTATGAAGAGGTGTGTAGTGATTAGCTGGAAGGCAGGAGGTAAAGCATCCAGGCTGTTCTCCATCTCCTTCAGTATCTGCAGCAGGTGGTTGTGTCCATCCTCTCCAGTGCAGCTTCAGGCGGCCACAGATGTATTGAAACGTCTCCCTGGACATACAGAAATTCTCTATCTACTGCTCATCGGTAAAATTGAGAACAACCTTTTCCCACTAGTTATCAGCTTTGCTCCGGACCAGCCGGACGGTGAGGAGTTCAATGAGCTGCAGCAACGTCTGAAACAGAACACGAGTTACAATAAACCCGCCGTCTGAAATATTTAGGCCCGAGCACCGAAGGCGGTGCGAAGGCCTATTGTAATGCAAGCGTTTTTTCTTCTTATTCTTCTTCTTATTCTTCTCCGAACTCAAACGCATTTTGGGGGTACTGCCCATGCTCCAAAACTCACCAAATTTTGCCTACCCCCCCAAAGGAATGTGTAAATTTACATATGGTGGGGTGCTCGGGACTGTTTGGGCAAAATTGAACAAGAGCGCCACCTATTTATGGTGCCCCGCCACTGCACGTCATCAATCTTTATGAAATTTGCTACACTTGTTCGAAATGCTCGGGCGAGCAAAAAATCCTCTTGGAGAACTGCTCTAAAAAAAACAGGAAGGCGGCCATTTTGGGTCAAAGTCGCCATTTTGGCGTTTTACTGACCTTGCATTTGAACGAACTCCTCCTAGAGATATTATCGGATTGACACCAAAATGGCTCAGGATGTTCAGAAGGCATGTGTGATCAAAAGTTATGCAAAACTTTCTCAAAGGAGTAAGGGCGTACAGGGGGCGTGGCCTCAAAGTTTGATGTCTCGCCATGAAAGACGAAATTGTTATAACTCCCACATAAAACAACATTTCTGAACCAAAATGGCCACGTATGACACTAGTCCCATCCTCAAGACATCTACGTCGTCATTATTGGATTATGAATAGGCCACGCCCCCTGGCGACAGGAAGTCATGTTTTTTACTTGAAGACCATCTTCTCTGACGTTTTGAACACAACCGGGGTCAAACTGCATCAGACACCTGAAAACAAGTTGGGGATGATATCCGGTGAAGACTGTTGCTCTATGCTGCAAGGCGAGACCGTGGCGCCATGGCGAACTTTGATAAGACGCCATGACATCAAAAACAAGTATAACTCCCTCATTTTTCACCCAATCACCATCAAACTCACAGGGTTTAGTCATGGTCCCGTCCCGAACAGACACATATAACCACTTCCGGTCTAGCCCTAAGCCCCGCCCACTTTCAACAGGAAGTGCTTTTTCGCAGATGCCGGGGTCCTGCTCCTCAGGCATGAACTCCAGACACTTGAAAGTGCTTCACAACAGGTCAAACCCTTTCATGATACTACAACAAAAATCTCAAGTTCCTTCGCCAAACGTAACCATGGCGAATATTGGTCCGACGCCACCAAACAGGAAGTACTTGTAACTCACCCGGTGTACCCTCGATCTCCACCAAACTTGGTAGGAAGGATCGTAGTCAGATGTGGAACTGAGCCAAACTGACATATGCTGGAATAGTTGCAATATGGCTCTATAGCGCCCCCTACAATATTTTAATCAACCAGCACACCCACTATGCTGACCAACAAGCAACCTATCTACACCAAAATGGCCACATATGATGTCATTTCCATGCTGACCACATCTACATGTCCAGATGTTGTCAACGCCGTAGCCCCACCCCCTGGAAACAGGAAGTACCCCATTTTTTTCCATTGAAAACCTTAAAAACCTACTCAAACTCATCAGTATCATCCTTGATGAACACATGACTCACAATATAACAAACTGCTTACACCATCATGAATAAAATGGCTGCCTGTGAGGTTTCTGTCCCTCGCCATCAAACAGGAAGTGGCTATAACTCTGGACTCGGTTGACCCAAGGACGTGATACTTGGCAGTTGTCATTAAAGTCCCAACCTCAACATGTTAGTACATGATCAAACACTATAGCGCCACCCACTGGCCATGTTTATATCTGCAGATATTAAAACCATGCTTATGTTTGTATTTATTTCACACAATTGGTCAGAACATGGTCATGAACCCTTCTGATATCATTATTGGTCCCATTGATGAATGAGATGACGGTCAGAGGGAGACAATGACCACCTAAGGCAAAAAACATGGCAACAAGTGAGCGTACGGCTGGCAGCCAGAGCGAGCTTGCTTGGGGAGGGAGGTTGCAGGCCGAGGGGGCGGTGCAATAGGCCAGAGCGGCGCCAGAGGTGCGAGGGCCTTCATCGCTGCTTGCAGCTTTAATTACTTATTGTAATCTGCTCAACGCAGACAGTAGAAAACCATCTGAAATGTTTACTCATAAGACACGTATACAATCGGCGCATGTTTAATAAGTTAAACTTACACGTCGTCTCCTTTGTCTGCGGCGTATCTCCTGCCGCTGGATTCTTCATCTTCTGACTTTTAGGAGCCTTCCAGCCTCGACGTGAGACGCCTGGTTATATCGTCCATCAGTAACATCTCCATCAAGCAGAGCATGAACACTACGATCTCTTTGTTCTCCATATTAGCTTGCTGTGTTGTTTTGTTTTTAGCTGGTTGTTTTGTACACACACACATCACTGTCGCAGACGTATGCGTCACATCGGTCCCGCTACCGCCCCCAACTCATGTGCGAATGCAACATGAAACAGTTCCCCTGGAGAAGGACCGTTCTTAGAACTAGGACAGTTATTAGAACTGCGTTCTTAGAACTTCTGTGTCGGAATGCGCCTATGGTCCTTAAAGGTCAGCTGGTTGTCTACCATGACACCAAGATTCCTGGTAGAAGACGTAGACACAAGCGTGATGGAGTCAAGCTGCACGCTTATCTGTGGCAGTAAGGAAGGATTGTCTGGACAGACAATAAGCTCGGTCTTGGACAGATTTAGCTAAAGGTGGCGATCCTTCATCCATGCGGAGATATCAGCAACATGCTATAAAGAAAGGAAAAACTGAGTGTCATCTGCATAGCAGTGGTAGGAGAAACCATGAGAGTTAATGCCTGCACCGAGTGAGGAGGTGTATAGTGAAAAGAGAAGAGGGTCAAGCACTGAGCCCTGAGGCACCCCTGTTGTCAGCCCATGTGATCTGGACATTCCCCCTTGCCAAGATACTTTGAAGGATCTTCCTGTGAGGTGTGGACCTCTGTGAGACATGGACTGGGAGGATTTTGTCTGGCTGGTTTGACATCAGAGGACAGAGTTTGTCCAGAGAGGAGGCGAGAGAGGAGCAGAGTGTTTCTGTAGCCTCATTAACAGACTGTAAGAAGTCTGAGTGGGAAGGGAGGGTAGAGTAAACCTCATCAGACAGCTGTGTAGGTCTGAGGGATCTCAAGTTTCTGCGGTAGGACACCATTTTTGGAGCCGCTTGAGTGACATGAGGAAGGAAGACAGAGAATTTAACCAGGAAGTGGTCTGAGAGGTGCAGCGGGGTGACGGACAGGTTGGCTGTGGAGCAGTTTCTGGTCAGTACCAAGTCAAGAGTATTACCAGCTTTGTGTGTTTGAGGAGTCTGAACCAGTTTGAGATTGAAAGAGTAGATGAGAGCCAGAAAGTCAGTTGCTGTGGTTTGTCAATGTGAATGTTCATGTCTCCCATGATGATTAGTGGTGTGTCATCATCAGGAATGTCAGAGAGAATCATGTCCATTTCAGAGACAAACTCATCTATACTGCCACCCGGAGGCGGTAAATGACCAGAATGTATGCAGTGAGACCTTTACTGTGTGATACTCAAGTGATGAGCAGGTAGTCATAGGACCGAGAGAAGTAAAGTTCCACTTTTTAGAAATAAGAAAGCCCGTTCCACCTCCTCGTCCAGCTGAGCGAGGTGTTTGGGTAAATTCTTCATTGACAGAAAGGGCAGTTGGTGTAGCTGTGTTTTCTGGACGGATCCAGGTTTCAACCTGAATGTCAGAGACATTTATCAATGAACTGATAAATTCTGTTTTGTTCACCGCGGACTGACAGTTCCAGAGACTGAAGGTAACAGAGGATGTGGCAGACGTGCATGCCATTGGAAAGGACAGGTTTTGCGGATTGCTGTGTCTATGGGTGACACGTCTTGGTCTGTACCATGTCTGACAGGAATGGTTTGAAGCACATTGTGCGTTGATTTAGTTGTGAGGAGGTTTAAGCTCGTTTGACTTGGAGGAGGTTTGCACAGTGGACTCGCGCAGGTAGACTTGCAGGTCTTAACCCGACGTGGTCTTAACTCGACGTGGTCTTAACCCGACGTGGTCTTAACTCGACGTGGGCTGACACAATGGCTGACGCTTCGCTGACTCTTCAGTGTACCATGTGTGGTAAAGTACCTGGAGCTGACATAGCTGAGCTCACTTTGCTTGATTGCAGCCGGCTGAAACCGCCTCTATCTGCTTTGCCCTGAGCAGTACACAGTGGGTGTGACCCGCATCACGGCCTCAACTGGTTGTAGAGAGAAGGTGCTAACGACAGAGCCCCACACCAGCAATGTAAACAATAACCCGAAACCAAGACAGAAACTCAAGCAGTAACTCACCAAACTGACTGTACCAACCCTGACTGAAATCAGTGCTTGTTCTGCTGAAGTTAAACAAATTCTCTCTTTTATACGGGATTTTCTTAACTAGATAAGATATCTTAACCAAACTCTGTCTGCTAACCACACTGACAAATAACTTGGATCTTTTCCATCATTTCAAATGAATTGGCAAAATCTGCAGTTTCACGTCATCAAAACAACTGGATCTTTTAAAAACTTTAGATTACAACATGGACATTTTGGGAGAAGCCAGTCAATACCCTGTCTCCATTCTGATTGCCCATGCAACTTCAAGACATGGGGTGTATTACAGACATATTGTGCCCAAGTATCATCCAGCGACAACTAATCCAAGTCAACTACTAACGTTCACATGCTTAATTTGCAGTTCATGCAGTTTCCACACAGAGAGACAATATTGTGAACTCCTAGGAGGCCATCTGAAAAATTAACAGACTGTCTCTTGTGTTTTCCAAAGATGTGATTTCAAGACAAACATATTACACAACATTCCACACTCATAAGAGTAGGAAACACAACCCACACTCTGCTGAAGATTTTAAGACATCTGTTTTCCAGAACTTCCAAAGCTAACATCTGAACATGAAAGTGAAGACTACTCCGAGTTTGTCCTTGATGAAGATGAGAATGTGGATGAAATCATCATTAAGAAACTGGGTTTACTCCTACAATCAGAATGCATTCACAATGTGTCTAATACATGTATAAGTGAACTAGTAGAGGAACTTCGTTTCCTCATATCGTCTACATCTGGACATTATACAAAGCGCTTTTAAGAAGCATGACTGTACTATCGAAAAAGCAGCAGTTTCAGACATCATGAAAGACCTTTGCCAGCTAAACCCTTTTGTACTGCTTGGTCTGTGGATGGTCCCTTAAGTACCATCTATAAGCGAGATCAACTCATGAAGGAGTGTCTCTCATATATTGAGCCAGATGAGTACATACGTGATAGCAGCAACAACAAAACATTCCAGTATGTACCAGTTCTCCCATTATTGTCTCAACTTGTAAATACTAAAAACATTCAAGCAGGGCTCCAGACTGCGACCGAATGGTGGCATTTTGCGACTAAAATGTGAGACAGTGTGAGTGAATGTTTCATCTACTCGCGACCGATACATTAGCCTGTCTTTTTCTTGTAGGAGTTCTGACTGAATTTATTTAGTCGCTAACAAACTTCTGCTCCCTCTTCAGCCCAGTAGTTTACAGTAATAACAAATCAGCTGCTGGTTTGTCAACTCAAACTAACTTCAATACGAGAAAAGGAGACGAACACCAACGAAGAAGACAACAGCCAATGTGTGTGTGAGCGGGGACGAATGACCTCTGTGATTGGCTTATGTGTGGAAAGAGGCGGGTCTTGGGGGAATTTATTATTCCTCAGTGTTGCCAGCTTAGCGACTTTGTCGCTATATTTAGCGAGTTTTCAGACCCTGTAGCGACTTTAAAAAAGCGATTAACCCTTTTTCTGGTATTTTTGAAGACTGACGTGAATGAACGTAGCTTACTCTTCCCAATGAGGAGCGGGTGCTGTGCAGACCCCTCCCTCCTCCAAAAGCACGCATACGAGGCTTGGTCTTCTTGCAGCAGGAGCAGCTGTAGCGGTCTGTGTCAGACACGTGACCTAACTAGCCGACTCTGGAAGCTCACGGACGTTTCAGGAATGTCTGGGAGCAGGATCTGTTCACACTTCCACCGCAGGACTGCACACACAGTCTCACTGCAAAGGGAAGCTCACCTGCTGTTAGTGAAGTTATGATGCTGGTTAGGGTTACTTTACTTGTTTTGTCTGATTTTCTTTACTTATTTAAACTGAGCATAAATGATTCATGTGCATTACAATGTTGTAAAAGAGACAACTTCATATTAATATTACATAACTCAGAAAAAGATTTAAATGATCTAATAATCCGACCACATGTTCATACAACATGATTACTGAAGCTAACACGTCAGTCTGGCATCAGCCTGTAAACCAGAACCTGTAATAATATAAACGTCCTTATAAATTAAGATAAATAAAGCAAACTGGTGTAAACGGTTGTTGTTTGTCTGCCAGTGTGTCTACAGGTCCTCCCAGCACCTGACCGACTCTCCACTGAAGCTCTGGTCATCATGGAGGTCTACAGCCTGCAACAGATAAAGAAGACTTCTGGTCGTGCTTCATGGAGGTCTACGGCCTGCAGCAGATAAAGAAGACTTCTGGATCTGCTTCATGGAGGTCTACGGCCTGCAGCAGATAAAGAAGACTTCTGGACCTGCTTCATGGAGGTCTACGGCCTGCAACAGATAAAGAAGACTTCTGGTCGTGCTTCATGGAGGTCTACGGCCTGCAGCAGATAAAGAAGATTTCTGGATCTGCTTCATGGAGGTCTACGGCCTGCAACAGATAAAGAAGACTTCTGGTCGTGCTTCATGGAGGTCTACGGCCTGCAGCAGATAAAGAAGACTTCTGGATCTGCTTCATGGAGGTCTACGGCCTGCAGCAGATAAAGAAGACTTCTGGACCTGCTTCATGGAGGTCTACGGCCTGCAACAGATAAAGAAGACTTCTGGTCGTGCTTCATGGAGGTCTACGGCCTGCAGCAGATAAAGAAGATTTCTGGATCTGCTTCATGGAGGTCTACGGCCTGCAACAGATAAAGAAGACTTCTGGTCGTGCTTCATGGAGGTCTACGGCCTGCAGCAGATAAAGAAGATTTCTGGATCTGCTTCATGGAGGTCTACGGCCTGCAACAGATAAAGAAGACTTCTGGATCTGCTTCATGGAGGTCTACGGCCTGCAGCAGATAAAGAAGACTTCTGGTCGTGCTTCATGGAGGTCTACGGCCTGCAGCAGATAAAGAAGATTTCTGGATCTGCTTCATGGAGGTCTACGGCCTGCAACAGATAAAGAAGACTTCTGGTCGTGCTTCATGGAGGTCTACGGCCTGCAGCAGATAAAGAAGACTTCTGGATCTGCTTCATGGAGGTCTACGGCCTGCAGCAGATAAAGAAGACTTCTGGACCTGCTTCATGGAGGTCTACGGCCTGCAACAGATAAAGAAGACTTCTGGTCGTGCTTCGTGGAGGTCTACGGCCTGCAGCAGATAAAGAAGATGTCTGGATCTGCTTCATGGAGGTCTACGGCCTGCAACAGATAAAGAAGACTTCTGGTCGTGCTTCATGGAGGTCTACGGCCTGCAGCAGATAAAGAAGATTTCTGGATCTGCTTCATGGAGGTCTACGGCCTGCAGCAGATAAAGAAGACTTCTGGTCGTGCTTCATGGAGGTCTACGGCCTGCAACAGATGAAGAAGACTTCTGGTCGTGCTTCATGGAGGTCTACGGCCTGCAGCAGATAAAGAAGATTTCTGGATCTGCTTCATGGAGGTCTACGGCCTGCAACAGATAAAGAAGACTTCTGGATCTGCTTCATGGAGGTCTACGGCCTGCAGCAGATAAAGAAGACTTCTGGTCGTGCTTCATGGAGGTCTACGGCCTGCAGCAGATAAAGAAGACTTCTGGTCGTGCTTCATGGAGGTCTACGGCCTGCAACAGATAAAGAAGACTTCTGGATCTGCTTCATGGAGGTCTACGGCCTGCAGCAGATAAAGAAGACTTCTGGACCTGCTTCATGGAGGTCTACGGCCTGCAGCAGATAAAGAAGACTTCTGGATATTTTGCCGCAACTTCAGTGTTTTTATTATATCACATGTTCATATTCTGTATTTTCTTTTATAGAAATTTGATCTGTTTAACGTTGTGCTCCTACTGTTTATTCTGAGTGAGAATTTCAATAAAAACTTATATGAAAAAGTAAAACAGTCAAGCTTCTCATCTGGTTAATAATCATGTTTCTATTCAGTGTTTATCTCCACAAGATTTTTAATGTAATTAAAATTTAATGTAATTTTCATTATTAAACTGACACTGGTTATTTATGCCTTTAACACACTTTATTATTCATGTTTAAGTCGTGTACAAAAACAAAGAAAATGCAGATTTTTGCTGCACAAATAATATAAAAAAAAAACTTCCTGTCTGACTGTACACACACATCATCTTCATCATCGTCATCATGTGTCTCATCCTCTGATCAGCTGATCTCCATCTTCTCCAGCCTCTCTGGTCTGTATCTGAAGCTTTCCTCTCCAGCATCAGGAGTCCTCTTCATGGTCTGTAGATCTCCAGGGTCTGCATCCTGGTGGACTCCGTCTCTGCTGCTGCAGCGTCTCTTTCCTCAGCTGATCGTCTTCTTCGTCCTGCAGACCTGCAGCGTTTGTGGGTGGAACTGATGTGTCCTAGAAGCAGGGATGGTGTCCAGTCTGAGCCTCCATCATTTCTTAAGCTGGTTGACCTGCAACCACGTTTGTTAATAAAAAACTAGTTAACACTGGATGCTTCCATTAGTTTCACAATCTGAACCACTTCATCCAACCAGTTAACATCCATCAGGTCTCAGAGAACTCTTGGTATTTACCTGTATCTTTAAAATCATTCTCTCTGTTATGTTTTTATATAAAGATGATTAAATAAAATAAACTCTGATCAAACACAAACAGATGAACTCATTTCTATTTCCCTCCATCTTTGTCTCTAGTTTAGAAGTGAAGTTAGCCAATGTGAATGTGGTGACTTTAAAAAGCCAAATAAAGCTCATTCATTAACATTACTAACACAATAAAAACAACAGAAACAACAAAAACTCTCCTACTTGCCTTTATGAAAATGCCTAGAGCAAACAGCAAGAAGGGAGATGATGTTGAAAGTGATGTCCTTCCCTCACCGCTGCCACCCGCCTCGTTACATCCTCAACCTGATGTCCACAGTCTCTTTTAAAAGTGGGGAACTGAACAAATCTAAAGTTGTTGCTACTTTTCTTCCTTTTTTAATCGTGTGGCTTAGTGTGGCAGTTTTTCACACAACACGAGACTCCCATTTTATCAACGATTATAACGCAGCAAAGATGATGAACAATCGTTTACAACGAGGATGCAACCAACATGGCGACCGACCCACAATGCACTGCGGTTATCCCGAGTGTGACGTCAGCTGACACAGACCGATTCAGAGGAGACGACGTTCAGCTCTGTTTCATGACCAGGCTGGAAATGAAATGTAAAAGCTGCTGCTGGAGGATCCTGCTGGTTTACCGTCACAGTAACGTCTGTTAATGAAGAGTGTGGAGGAAATATTTAAAAAGTTAAAAGTGTTGTGAAATATTAAAGACTCCTAATTAAAGAATCAACATACACTTAAAAAAACTGAACAAAAAGATAAAGAAAATATTGACAAAATTATTTAATTTTATTTATTTGCTGTTCTAAACATTTCTAGGTTGTCTTTTTATAAATTTCTGTCTTTCCCTCTACATCCCTCTTTATAACAGCATCCATTACAACTATATGTACCAGGCTGAGATGTTAATTAGTGACTTGTAGGACAGCCAATAGCTGCTGTTCTTACTGAGGAGTGGGAACAGTGTCTGGAGGAGCATCAGTCCCTGAAACTGTTTATTACCAGGAACTACATGGACCAGTCGTACCATGTCCTGTGGGGGAAGATGGGGACAAAGTTTTCTGCTTCGACTACAAAGAAAAATCAATTCAAATCTGATTTGATTTGATTTGATAAGTTCTACGTCTGCTTGTTTTGTATCAGTGCAGCCAGTAACATGTTTTCTTATGTCAACTGCTGCACAAAAAATGTGAATGTAAACATTGAAATTTCTGAATTTATTGTTAAAGTTTTTATCACTAATACGGTGAAAATGAGAGGAAATGTGAATTTTTGCTTTGCAAGGTGATTTCAGTGTGGCCCCTAAATTTTCTGCTTGCTAAAAATTTAAGTTAGGGGCCGCTGCACTCCTAGTAAAAGAAGTTAGTCTGAAGTCCTGTCAAGGGACAATTTTATAAAGAGTAAAAACAACATAATGCTTCATCTGTATACAAATCATTGCAAGTCAGAGAAAATGACTTTCATCTGGAGAGGAAGTCAAACTCCCACTCATTCTTTATATTGATGACTTTGACGTTTGCAACCCTCTAGGGACGTCCCACAAGAAGCATAAAGTCACGGCTGTGTTTGCTACCTTGCGATCTGCTTTGACTTCCATTTACCTGGCCATTCTTTGTAAGGCAGATGATGTCAAGCAATATGGATGCCCTGAAGTGTTGGAAACACTTCTTAAAGATTTAAAAAGCTTTTAAGATGATGGTGTTTTTGTGTCAAGTCTAGGTAGAGTTGTCAATGGTACAGTGTTTGCTGTAGTAGCCGGCAATCTTGGAGCTCACTCCATAGGTGGATTTGTTGAAAGCTTCTCTTCTTCACACTACTGTCGCTCGTGTGTTGGACAGCGTTCTTTGATCCAGGAGCATGAAGTCAGAACTGGAAGGTTTCTTTGACGAACAAGAGCCAAACATACTGAACATGTCCAAGCAACATTGTCTGAAACTGCTGAAGGTCATCATTGTGGAGTGAAAAGACAATGTCCTCTCACGGAAAGACTGAGGCTGTGTCCGAATTTCCACCCTACTCCCCAACCCCTCCTTCACTACATAGTGACTCATTCTCTTGGAGATTCGGACACGAAGCTGCAAACCACGTGACTACTGGCATCACCATGGCAACCATAATGTGGGTCAGGATGTCATTCCAAATCCAATCCAAAGTTGTGTGTAAATATTTTTATTTTTATTCCTTATGTAGTATTTTCTTCGTTGTTTGTTTGCTTGTAGGTCGATTTTTTCGCCTCCTTGCTCCATGTTGAGCTTCTGCCCACAATGCATTGTGGTCTATATTGACTCGTCTAGGGACCATCGATGCTCTTTTTAAGACTTTTTAAGACGCATTGTGGGTAATTTTGAGTGCCCTACTTTTTTCTCTCTGGACATTCGGACACATGACCCCTATATAGGGCACTATGTAGGGAGTAGGGTGCACATTCGGAAACAGCCTGAGTCACTTTCAGGCCAAGATCGCATCTGTCAGTTTTCTTACAAGTGGAATGACAAAGCAAACAGTCCACAAGCAATTCCTCTGACTTTTTCAGTAAGAAAGAGCACAGGTGGAAATGTGCATGCAAACTGGTGTCTGTTGCGGCTGCTGCCTTTAATAATCGGGGACAAAGTCCTAAAAGATGACATGGCACGGCAGGTTTTGATGAGCTTAAAAGATGCTTGTTATGGCTTCTGTCCATACAGATGAGACACTGGGATATGTGGACAGCAAGATTAGTGAACTTCATTTCAGATATTTACATGTGTTTCCAGAGGAGAAGTTGAAACCAAAACATCACTTCCTTGAACATTATCGTGGCTTCTAACTGCTTTTGGACCTCTGTGGACCACACTTTTTTAAAAGGGTTGAAAGGCAGTCAGGGTCATTCAAGAACATTCTCATGACAATGGCAAGAAAACACCCATCAATGACTGCTTATCACATCCATGAAACTAATATCTTGAGACCAATGTTCTCTGTGTCCAGAACAGCTCAAGTGGCAGTAGAGACTCTAAAAGACAACTTCAAGGAATCATTTTTGTAGAAGTTCCCTGGGGCACAAACAAAACCAACATTTTAGGCACTGACCACTGTGCTGGAATGTTGTTGGCATTTGGATCAACAGGAGGATTGCCTGACTGGAGAAACACTCCAAATAATCACTGTGCATGAAAGCCATGTCTTTGTTCTCAAGCAGCTGAGTGGCTGGTATCACGAGCACGTGAGGAGCTTTAAAATGGAGCCCACTGAATCTGTCAGCACTTAGAAATCAAAGATGCACACCCCTTGGCTGCATATAATACAAGTCATGGTGCCCCTGAAGCATTTTACTTGCATTTCAGAGTAGGTTATTTACTTCTGTTATTGGTATAATGCTACATCAGTTATATGATTTCAAGTAAATGCTTTCATTTTACCAACTGAAGTGTCTTCTCTCAACAAACAGCTGTCAAGGAGATGGCTTTAATAGCTAACTGAGAAATAGATTGAAAAACTGTCATCATTATGAAATAATACTTAAACTTTTGGAGGAGAGAGCTTCAGTCACACTCTGAAGGTGTTAGTGATCATGAACCCACTGCTGAAGATGTCCACTGTGGGGCAAGCAGCTGATCACTCTGTGTGGAACCAGAGCCAAGGCATGTGTGCTCTTGATGGGACTAATCTATGCCCTCAGCCTTGAGTGTCCCAAAAAGCTCAAGTGCACATTTGAAGTTTTCCAGAAAATCTCTTTGGGAATTGATGCAGCTAACAAGGTGCACAGCCTCAGAAGTAAGCTAATGGAGTGAAACATTTGCATCCACGTTGAAGCACAGCAAGCTATTTCTACACGGCAAAGACGTCTGGTTTGGTTCATATTTATATATACTCCCTGGTGACAGTGGCAGAGATGAGAACACTAAAAAAAACTACTGGCTATTGTGAATGATGCCAGTCACCCTCTGCACACTGTCATCAGTGCACAGAGAAGCCTGACCAGTAACAGGCTGCTCCTCCCCAAGAGTAGGACCAACCGGCTCAGAGACTCCTTTGTCCCCCGAGCCATCAAACTGTACAACTCTGCATTAGGCAGGAGGGGGAGAAGGAGGGGGGAGAGGGAGGTGTGCAGTCCGCCTGATACAACACATGCACAATAACCCATACAAACAGTTGCTATAACTTATACGTGCGATAGTGAACTGGGAATCTGTACCACCTCTACTGTGTGCAATGCTTGTTTATATTGTTTTATTTAACTTATCTTATTGTTATTATTGTTATATTTATTGCATTCTATTTGCCTCTATTTTGCTTTGTACTTGTTTATATTGTGTCTTGTGCTTGTCCTGCTTTACTTTTGGTGTTGTATTGCTACTGGTACCCAAATTTCCCTGAGGGCTCTCTAAAGGGATTAATTCTATTCTATTCTATTCTATTCTATTCTATTCTATTCTATTCTATATTTGTTTTGGCCCTTCCAACGTTCTGTTATCACCCTGAAACAGTTAAAGACCAAAGACAATGAACTCCTTAACAGAACCTTCTATTCCTCGTACATTTAAGCCATTCATACTACGGTGGAATTCAGTGGTGTTATAGACTAATGAGTTGAACATTGTCTTCATTCACTACATTTGGTTTGGTTATTTAAAGGGTTTTGTTCGTTGTGAATATTGCTTGGCTTAGTTTTGAAGTGGATATAATGATATATTACAATGTTTTTCGTCCATCCTTGAAACTTGTTGTACGGCTTCTGGACTAACCAAAGACGGAAAATGTGAAAATATCTGGTATTTTGTCCAGACCAGGACTGACTAGTCATGTTAGAAAAAAGTGTACATGCACAGTTTGCAAACACATAAAAAAATGATATTTCCAGACAGAAAATAAGATGAAAGGATTAAAAAACTTGTTATAAACTAATTTCTATCTCTATTCAGGAAGTTCTGTACTAAACCTGGAGTAACTTCTGTACTTATTATGGCTAAACAGTGGTTAGTTCCATGTTAGCTGGAAGTTAAAATATTTACCAAGTAAAACAGGAGTACTTAAATGTAATTATGTATGTAAAAGATAAGTTAGAGTTTAATTTTTAAAGTGTGTTTAAGCTATTGAACTTGGTTAATATGTAATCAGTAGCAGTTTGTAAGATCAAATCAAGTAAAATGAGAGGAAATTCTTACACCAGTTTATTGGTTAGATTCCAACAGTCTGTTTTTACAGTGTATCTACTCTAGCTACCGCTTCCTTTTTCCACTTTCCTTTTTACTTCTCTCCATTATTGTCCTTTTTTCTTCTTCTGTCCCCTCCGGTCGGGTCCAGTAAGATTACATAACATCCATAATACCAAATAAATAAGATAAAACAACATATGTAAATAAACAATTAAATAAAAATCAGATTTTCAAGACTTATACCCATAAAGCTCCTCTTGGCAAAGTAAATTAAATAAACACAGCAGCCAGACCATCATTCTGCCACCACCGTGCTGGACAGGACAAAAAAAAGAGAATTTTTAGATTAGACTGGTGAAAGTTATATAATTGAATGAAATGAATGTTTGAGTGTGCCTGGTCTGAATCTGCTGTCTCACTGGAATACGTCACTTAAGTAATTAAATTCTGTTTTTAACAATTATTATTATCTTTACAACAATACCGGATGAGTAGCTGTGTTCTGAGGAGGTCAGAAACAGGTTCTTGAGCGTTTTCAGGTGTCTTGTCCTCAGAAGAATTGTAGTTGCACATTTTCAGGCTAACAAATGACAGTTAATGAGAAAAGCACGTTTGTGTTGCAGTTAGACTCAACCTTTCTGTTTTATAAATTCTCATCTTGCTTCTATACAGTCAGTAAATGTGTTTCTGAAAGAAATGGTGGACAGCGGCCTCTTTTCCGCTCAGTAATCCCAGTAAAAATGGAAAGAAGCCTAGGCTTGAGCCAGGAACTTTCTTGGTGGTGACGGTGCTAAACGCAACACCTTGGTATAGCTAATGAGTTGTAAAGTTATTGTTAAAGTTAGTGTATGTAAAATTTAATCTTTCTCTCTTTAAAACCCAGAAGGAGTTTCTCTTCGACAGAACAACACGTTCACTTACCCTCTACCATCAATAAGAGTAATGAAAGAAATGACATGTAGTTCACCAATAAGAGGCAGTCAAAGAGGCTGAACAGAAGCGCATGAATTCCGGTAAATGCTCTTAGGCAAATAAAGAATACCATAGCCATTTGGGTAAGTAGAGAGCAATTACACCTGGATGATTTAGGGGGTAGCTGTCAATGCGGTGAAGAGCCAGGACCTCTGCAGATGAAATGGAAATGGCCTGGATAATGTCAGAAGCAACAGCACAGCCACTTTGGAGGAGCTGACTATTACAGCACGTCCACACTGGCAAGAAAAAGAGCAAAACTATGAGGACAGCAATTAGAAGCATGAAAGAAAATGGATCACAGTGGCATCAGCGGTGAGGAGAACGTTACAGTAAAGGACTTGGAGCAGGAGTTAATGTGGTGATTTATAGAATTTGCCACTGCAGACGAGTGTGTTATAAATTTCCCAACTGCAGTAATAGCCATAATGAGGTCACCAACTGTACAGTGTCATATCAGCACTTTGGGGTTCAATGTTGAGAGAGGTGAGGCTACCTGACCTGCATTCTGAATCAGTGGGAGGAGGCTTCAACCACCAAACACCACAATGGCTTAGATCAGACCAGAGAGTGGCTCAGAGCCGGGGAACAGTCTGGAAGGTCACCATTCAAAATCTGCAGATATAAACGCCCATCATGATCATCACAGTGTAAATATGCTCTCAACACTTTCATCCTGCGTGGCACAGCAGCATGTGCAGATTTCAGTGTCTTCCTGGGGACACGCAGCAGTAATTAACACAGGATTAATTGGCATCTATACTTCATTAGGGCCAATCAGATCAGAGTATGATGAGGTTTTGGCACATTCTCATTTGTTTAAGCGGATTGTAGTAATTGCTGTCATTATTATGGGCTCTTTAGTGTCATCCGTGGGCCACGTTTCCCTGCCTGGACCCCATAAAGCCCAGCCATGTGTCACAGCTCAGTTTCGTTAACCCCTGAAATGAGCCCGGTGGTGCTGACATGTGGTTAACAGCCAAGCAGCGATTAGCTCATGTCGTGCCTCCCTCTCGAACGGCTTTTTTTGCTCCTAATTACACTCCTACCTTCCCAAATACGAACTTCACCCTGGAGCTGCATGTAAATGCCAAGAAACGCTGATATATATCACATTAAAGCACATAAAGGAATTGTTGTTTCAAATATTGCTGTTTGAGGTTTTGAATGGAGCTTCTCTCTTTTCCCACAATGTCATAATACAAAAAGACAGTACTGTCCTGCCCCTAATAAATATGCTGTGGACCTGGAGCACACAGTATCA
Source organism: Melanotaenia boesemani (assembly GCF_017639745.1). Classification (NCBI taxonomy): domain Eukaryota; kingdom Metazoa; phylum Chordata; class Actinopteri; order Atheriniformes; family Melanotaeniidae; genus Melanotaenia; species Melanotaenia boesemani. Next base: position 34,362,596 of record NC_055695.1, on the reverse strand, counting down.
AAAGACAATATTTCTAAGAGAGGAGCTATTACTCCAGCGTGAACGAAGATCTACAGTCCACCAGTGAGTTAACAGACACATACTGAGATGTAGCGTACAATCGAAAAAGGGAGCCGATGATTCCTCTGAGGGCAAACTTTACACTTGCTGCTAAGTTCTCTAAAGGGTGCAATCAAATTTTATATGCTCGTAACTTTTTCAGCCCCCTGTAAATGTTAACAATGGTGCACTCACACTATATGGCCCGTCCCACTTGTGGATCCTCAACAGTGATGAAGCTCATTTTGATGGACTGCAGGAGGAATCAGGGACTGAAGTGTGTCCTGCATCACACGAGTTTCACCTTGACAAGCAATGTCTTAAAGTTAATTCATAGAACCAATATGTTGTTCTTACAAGCCATGCGGGCGCTCTGAAAACACGGGAAGACGTCAGTCTGTAAAAGTCTTTGAACAGGACCAGTGTTGAAACACTCAGGAGGATTGGACATGTCGTCTACAGGAACTTTCCATCTTGGGAAGGAAGAGTCCTGAAAGAAACTCTGATTCCAGTAAACTCTGCTTTATTTACTTGGGAGCAGAAAACCAAGACCCTCATGACCGGCTGGAGGACAGGCCAGTTTTAATCCAGACAGAGCTGGAGAGTTAGTTTCAGCATGGGATTATCATGTATTATGTGTTGCTTTCTGCCTGTCACTAGTACACCTGCATTGATTTGGCTCATTGACTCACCTGTTTCCATTTAGTTTTCCCATGTGTGTGTGTGTGTGTGTATGTGTGTGTGTGTATTCCCTTTTGGTTATATTTAGTCCTTGCCAATTCATGCTAACCTTTGTTTAAGTACTTTTTGTTCTTTAAAACCTTGTTCCCGCACCCTGACAACCCTAAAGTTGATTAAGCTGAGTAAAGATTGTGTTTGATTTAAAACATCCCAACATTAGGTGGGAAATTGGACAATGATGCAGAAAAACTCAGTTTCAGGAAAATATCAGGTCTTTGAAGTTACGAAAATAAATTCAGTCCCTGCTTCCAGGTTGGCTGATGTTTCCGGTGTCATCATGAATAAATCAAGTTAATTTCACATATTTGGAGAGAATAGTGAGTATTTTAGGTTTTATTTAACTGAAACTATCTAAACTTTAGAAGTGATGTTATTGGGTCTGTTTGCCACCACCACTGTTAGAGGTCTGTTGGTATCGAATCACTTCTCTAATGTGTTTATTCTCTTAGAATGAAGCATCTCTATCTACTCACCGTGGGTGCACATACAGCTCTGGAAGAAATACGAGGCCACGGCTCAGACTGCCGTTGGATAACTTTCTACCACTCTTTCTACAAAAAAGTCACACTGCTCAGCTTTGCTTGACGGTTTGTGACCATCCAGCTTGCTTCTGATGTCATTCCAGAGGTTTTCAAAGGTGTTCAGATCTGGAGATGGAGCTGGCCATGACAGGCTCTGGATGTGGTGATCCTCCTTTCAGACCTAGGTTCCCCTGGGTCTGTGGCAGGGAGGATGGTCCTGCTCCTGTAGTCCTCTGAGTTGGGGAGCACAGTCTCAGCATTAGAAGTACATGTGCTTCTAGGATAATCTAGTTTTATTAATGCATCCTTCACAAAGAAACATCTGCCTGATTCCAGCCTTGCTGAAGCCCCCCTGACCATCACTGATCATCCTCAGTATCTAACAGTCAGAGCAAGACACTGTAGCTTGAAGGCATCTTCAGATCTCCATCTAACCATAAAACCACCAGATGTTGGACTCCAGTCTTCTACGGTCCAGTTTCTGGGATCTTTTTCAAACCTCAGCCTGGGCTCTTTGCTTCTCACTGATTAAGGCGACGCCAGTCCTGCTGCTTTCCAGCTGATCTCGCTGTGAACTTCATCCCAGTCTTGGTTTGCCACTGTGTTTGATGGTCCCTCGATGTCAGCTTCTTGATCTTGAATAATGAGTTTGTGGTCATCCCTTTCAGTTCACAGCTGTTTTCACCCTCTGACAGACCAGTCCTAATGAAGCAGAATGAGATGTGCTTGTGTAGGAGTTAGATTTTAAGAAACAGAGGTCAGTTGTTAGGCCTATTCCGATTAACTGACGAGTGACTCACCAGGTGAGTACTATAAAAGCAGCGTAGTCACGCTGGATAAGGATGGAAGATTTCGCAGCAGCCTTCAGCACTGCGGATGATATCGATGCCGAGGAGAGTCCCATTGCTCTTTAGGATGACGTAATTGTGCAACAAGAATATAATTCCTTCAGTAATGGTTCAATGTTGCTGCTAACTGTGTGTTTAAGTGGCCTTCGTAGTTACTGAGCAATGTGGACGAATAATAATAAGAAACCTTTATTAGTCCCTCAGTGGGGAAAGAGTACAGGTGCAGTAGCCAGAAGCACACAGGTGATATCAAACACAAACACACACAGACACACACACACACACACACACACACCAATAAGTAATAATATGTACAGTGTATGTTCTGACAGGGTGAGTGTGTACAGTATGTAAACATTATACGTAAACATGTCTATAAACTAGGGCTGAGCAAGTTAACGCATTATTATCACGATAACACATTAACTGATTAATGGTGTAAATTTTTTTTTATCGGGCGTTAACTCAAGTTTTTTTTTTTTTTGTTTTTTTTCCAACCTTCTTGATACTGGCTCTGAACCAGAGGAACCTCATGCAGAAGCTGCATCCAGGCTTCTTCCTCCATGTCTGGTCCTGCAGCAGCGGTGATGATGTAATCAGGAGAGAGCGGCTTTATTAACATGAAGAGACGTTTTCTGTCTGGAACTTAGAAAAGGAAAAGAACCGACCTCTTTGTCCATAAAAACTCATGCAGATGGCGCAAGCATAACTCGGGTCTTCTTCTGCCTCTGGTTCGGTGAATCTTGGTCATATTAAGATGAAACTTCCAGCTGTGGAATCTGTGAGATGTGAGCTTTCAGTAGAGGAGCCGTTTGTTCGTGTTCATGCCGTCAGGTGGACACAGAGAGACATAATTTGCGTTTAAATATTGTTTTCAGACTTTGTGTACCTGGTCTTTTAATTATTGTTGTACTAACTGTGTTTGTTGGTGATAGAAATGGTTTTACTGAGCTGGTAGCTGAGATTCTGGACTTTCTGTGGATACCACACATGTTTATAGTTACATCTACAGACCTGATGCTACACCCGGAAACCAGATGTTAACCCTTAACTCCCGGTAGCGGAGGCTGCAGGTGCAGAGGTGAAGCTAAACAGTCAAGCTAAGAATGAAAGTTTAGAGAATTTATATCCAGAAATGTGGATAATGAAGCAGTGAAGGTCCATGGATGGAAGTTATTGTGCATATTGTGAATATTTCTCTCTCCTCACCATCTAGAAGCTGTGAGATTCTCATCCTGCTTTCTGTCTGTTCACCTGATGCTGATATTCATCACATATTGTTCCTTCTGTGTTTAGAAGGAAGCAGCTTCACAGCTTTAAATCCATCCTGCTGACTTTTTACCTTTTAGTTAGTAAATCCTGAACATTTCATCCTTCTTTCTCATAAATATGTGGTTTTATATATGAAGAAATATTTTAACTGTTGCTGTTTAAAGAGAAAACTGCTGCTAAACCTGTTTATGTGTTTAGTGCAGGGGTTTGCAGCCTTTCCAATCCAAAGAGACATTTTTCCCTCAGACAGCTAAATAAAACTCCTTTAGAGACGCAGATGTTACCAGACTTTTCAAAAAGGAAACTTAATCTATAATTAAATAATAATCTAATAAAGAGCTACCATAGGATATTTGTTATTTTTTAAGAACCACATTTTTATTGTTAGGTTTCAAAATAATGAAAAAGATAAAACTTTAGCAAAAAGACAGACTTTCTTCTATTGGATAGAGATAATTGTGGAAAATAATGTAAAAAAATATTGTTTTTCCAAAATAAAAGTATACATTTCTTTGTTAAATAAGTGATCAAATGTAGCATCCTGCATTTTTTTGGGATCTAACCGTATGTTATATGTGTGGTTTAGTAAATCTAAGTTGCTACATAAATCTGAGGAAAAGAATGGATGGAGCTGCAGTAATTCCTCAGAGAATCCCAGAACGTATGCAGGAACGTCCCTCCCTCCTTTTACATCTGCCACACACTCATGAGATCTTCTTTGATTTTATGCTTCTTTGTTGGCATTAAGCAGGTTTTGTAGATAAATGTGAAATTGGCTTCCTTAATTTTTTTTTACTTGTAAAAGGGAAATGAATTCGTTCACTGATACTTAACCAGCCATTATCTTCTAATATTCTCCCCATGTCCTTCTCCCAGATCTTCTTTAAGATTGGAAAGAGGCTTGTCCTTCTCCTATCAGGATATTATATAAATAGCTAGTTTCTCCTTTTTATTCTGTCGAACAATAAGCAAGTGTCCTCCAATTCTGAAACCCGAGCTATAATTTCTTTTCCTTAATAAGAGAGTCTATCAGACTCCATGTAAATATTTAAAAAATTGTTTATTAGAGATTCTGATCTTAAATCAATGGATTATTTCAAATGTTTGTTCAAACTGAACAAATCTTTGAATTGTAATATAACAGAATTTGTCCACCGATAAGTGTCAACCTGTGTGATTTCAGCAGGTCTGGATTTTGAAATGTTGGAGTATATATAGAAGTACAGGGCGTAAATCTTTCCAAGTTTTTAGAGTATTATTTACAGAGAAACGTTTTCTATCTTTTCAAAATGATTTATGAATAAGGGAGGTTCTGCTTCCATCTGGACCCACAGGGAGTCTCGTCTCTCCATGGCCATGAAATCCTGCTCCTTAATTGCGCAGAAATAATACTGGGGGGGTTTGGTAGACCAAAACCTTCCATAACTTCAGGCTTCATAAGTCATTTGGCTAATTCGACATTTTTTATTGGAGCAGCTAAATCTTGATAGATGACTATCGATTAATTAAAAAAAAACTGTGCAGATAAAAAACATGGCGGCATTTGAAAAAGCAAATTAAATCTTGTGAGAACATTAATTTTGATTATGTTTATTCTACCTACAAGTAACAATGGCAAGGAAGACCACTTTAACAGGTCTGATTTGACCTTAAATGTAAGGGGATATAATTTTCCTCAGCTAACTTATCCAGATCTGAGGTAATGATTATGCAGATAAAACCACAAGAAGAAAGAATTTTTTCAGTTGGTGTCTGTAAATAAATTTATTCTCTTATTAAGTAACAAGGACATGTGAGAGACTGGTTCCTGCTGTGCTAGTAAACAAAGTACTGAGTGTTTTATCTGATTCAATAAGAGTGCATCCTGCAAAGGAAAATCACACCTGCGCTTGTGTGTGTGTGTGTGTGTGTGTGTGTGTCTTTATCTCTGTCTTGCAGAAACAGGAAGCCAGTACCAGGTGGAAACCGTGAGGAGGCTGTTATAAGATGACTATGGGACTTTGCCCAGACATTGGACATCAGGAGCAGCGTGTGATTATAAAAGACCTGCCGCTCTCGCTACAACCGAACTTCCTCTTCCTGTAGTGTAAGTTGCCCGTTTGCCACTGTGGGCTGGTGGCGGACTTTTCACACCAGTACCAATACAAGAAAAAATGCACAGGTTTGCACAGATTAATCTTCACTGTCAATGGAAATAGAGGACGTATATGAAATCATGAAGGCTATAACGGACCAGTTTGATCTTTTGCGTTGGTTTGCGATGTGCTTTGGAAACATGATAGAAATATAGCCTAATGAAAACAATAAGCGTGTCATTATATATATATATATATATATATATATATATATATATATACATATATATATATATATACATATATACATACATATATATAGGCCTATCATGATAAATTTTGCTGGGCGATAAATTTTCTCAGAAATTATCGCGATAAACAATAATATTGCACAAAGCGATAATGTTGTCATTTTGAGACCATTTTCAACTAATATAATGACAATGCCATAATAATGTAGGCACACCCTTTCAAAGATCAATAAACTTAATTTCTAAAGAAAATTTTTTTTTTTTTTTTTTTTTTAACTTGTCTTGTCCAGCATCGTTGCAAACAGAATGATTGTCTGGCTGCTGTCTGGTGCTGGGCAATTTTACTCTATCAAGCAGGGATTTATACTACATGTATAAAGTCCCTCTTGATGACATGAAAAACTTTATTAAATCAGACTCTTAATGCTGGACTCGACCGGAGGGGACAGAGAGAGAGAGAGATAGAAAAGAAAGTAGAGAGAAGAGGGAGGGGAGAGAGAGGGACAGAAAGGGTGTGGGGAGTGCGGGTGGGGACTTAAAACATTATACAGAAAACCATGTAATCCATACTACTTACAACATATATAGCTACGATCATCCTGGCCAGTAGGTCATTACACAACTAGTTGATAATAGTAACAATAATAATAATCACAATAATAGTAATAATAATAATAGTAGTAGTAATAATAATAAGAGTAAGAGTAATAATAATAATAAGAACAGAAATAATAAAAAAAAAAAGAAAAAAAAATATGATAATAGATATAAGTGAAACTGCTGTATTCAAGAACACGCGCAGAGAAACCTGTGTTTTAAATAACAAATACAAAAGATAAAATGGACTCTCACTCTCATTAACAATGAATAAAAACCAAACACAACCAAACACAATAAGTATAATGGATAATAAAGTCTGTTCTGTAAAGAAAATTGCCTTTTAAAAAATGTATATTAAAAAAAAAATTAAACATGAGGCTCAGATAGGGAAAACTGGCAAAACTGCCAGTTAGTATTAAATATATATATATATATATATATATATATATATATATATATATATATATTAGTGCTGGGCAACAATTAAAATTTTTAATCACGATTAATCGCGATTAATCGCATTGTTACGTGCAAAATGACGCTTTTCTTTAAAAGAAGGCCTACAGCTATAACAAGAAAATACAGTAAAAGGCCAGATTTAGCTTTACATTTGTAATCAGGGATGTCTTACCTTTGCTGTCTCGCATAAATTAAAACCACATTTAATCAAATAATAATAACAAATAAATAAAAAGTTTCTCATTGTGTTTTGGGAGCAGTTTCCCATCCAAAAAATCATGATGTTCTGCCATCTGCATGGGTTTTGGCAGACAAAGATAATCGTTGGTTCTTGTTCTTTAAGTTCCAGATAGAAAACGTCTCTTCATTTTAACAAACCCGCTCTCTACTGATTACATCAGACGCACCGGTGTAGCAGGGAAGGAAGACACGGATGCCATGTTTCTGTCATCAAAGACAGCGGCCAGCAAAAAAAAAAAAAAAAAACAAACAAAAAAAAAAAAACGCGCGATTAAAAAAAATAATGCCGTTAATTAAGCATTGCATTAACGCGCGATTAACGCATTAATGTGCCCAGCACTAAATATATAAAATGATTTAATATAATATAATATAATATAATATAATATAATAGTTTTGGGGTTTTTGCTATAATATAATATGGAGCTGGTGAGGTTTTTAGCACTACTGCTGCCCCCTGACCCTGGACTAATCTGTACAGAAAATGGATGGATGGAAATGGATAATATAATCTCTTGAACAATGTGGTTGTGAACTTTTATTTCATGTGGCCAGTTAATGGATAGTTAGACTTAATAATTATTTTGTTAAATTCCATGTGTTTTTTACGAATCGTTTTACATGTTTAAATGTAAGAAAACCCATGCTATGTAAAATGCCCCAAAAGCTGAAAATGAAACAAAGCATCATGTGACGCCAGCAGCCTTCAGTCCGACATGCAGCCACCGCTGCTGTCTGTAAACTTACTGGGAAGCTTTATGTGGCCAATTACAGCTGCTCTGCGGCACCAGCAGCAAACGTCTGTGATGCAGCAGAAATATTCATGTCGGCGCTGCCCTACACGATCCAGCAGGCTCGGCTTCCTTTGAGGAGAGACAGATGAATAATCTGAAGGGGGGGATGGGGGATCCGAGCGAGAGGGGCTTCGGTGGAAAAGAGCGAAGCAGCCTTTGCTCTGCCGGGTCTTTGAAGTCCTTCCTCCAGCAGACACTGGTGTACATGTACACACAACGGCACACAGCCTGCCGCTCTCTCTCTGTTTTCTCTCAGCCTCTCTCTCTTCTCACTCTTTCATCTCCTCCACATTCCTTCATCTTTACCCTTGGTTTGCTCCAGGGATGCCTCTGTCCCCCAGTACTTACCAGTCGTTTGCCGTCCAGGCTTTGATATCTGTTTGCAGGAAGATCAACAGCATTCTTTGGATCCATTTCTCCAGTTACCCAGGCTTTAATAACGCCAACAAAGCCGAGGCTTCTAGACAGAACTGACTCACATCTATTTGTTATTCATAGCCACTATCATTTTCCCAAAGCACTGAAACATATGAAAAAGGAGCAAACACTGTGTGGGTTTCTCAAAGTACTGAAAACAAGTTCTGTAAAGAAAAAGTTCTCTATGTGTACTGTGTATGCCTAAGAGTGAGCTCATGCTGGAGAAAAGCTGCAAATGACATGAAATAACATGGTTTACACAACAGATGCTTAAAATCTAGATGAAAGCCTGAATCTCTTCTCCGTTATAAATACATACATCATTCTGCGTGCTGGACAGTCTTATTTGAGCATGCAGTTTGGTTCTGCAAGCCTCCAGGCCAGCCATCACACCAGGCATGAATCATGGAAATGTCAAGAAGAAAATCTGCCACAGAGAATACAGGGAGGACCACAACACAACAAAGCTCCGTGCACAGATTCCAGGAGGTGAATAACTTCTTATTTCTGGTTATTCCACAGCTGCCATGACACCTTTACACATCAGCAGAATAACAGCTCACTTGAACGTGGTTAGTAAAGCCTCAGTCAGCCGTGTTCAAGCAGGAGAACCAGCCGTCTGGCCTGACCTGTTGCAGTCATCTCTAATGAAGAAAGAGCAGGCTATTTTTCTTTGCTCTGTGTTGTAGAGGTTGAACAGATGGCAAACATTTACATCTTCATTCCCTCTCCCAATTATTAGAATTATAAAGGAACTAAAGTGAAAGATTGTGACTGTAATCTTCTTTTTACGAGGAAATAAATTCTGCTTTACACTACAAGTATTTACTGGTAACCAGATTTTTCTTTCTGCTTATGACATTAAAATCAGATCCTAATCATGTTTATAAGTTAACAATATGGAAGTGACAGGGATCATGCTTGCAGATTTTTTTCACACCATTTTTTTGTGATAATTTACCTTGTTAGATAACCGATTATTGAAACGCATCCATTTTCTGTATGTTCCTGGTCCATCACAAAACCAACACAGAGAGACAAAATCAGACTCTCACCCACCCCTAGAGAGAATTTACTTAGACTTACATTAGACGAACATGCTTTGGACTGTGGGAGCAAGCTGGACGAGAACCCACATATACAGTAGCTGGAGAACATGGAACATAATCTTTGACAGAATAACACATCTACACCAAGACCTTAGCACCTCCCACCAGCCATCATGAGGTCACCTCGAAATAACCTCACCTGGCGATAACGAGAAAATTAACTCCTTACTTCAAGATAATAGTTAAAAAATATAATAGTTGAGCCTGGCCACTTTCAGCTTATAAAGTTAAAAATAGTTTAACAAAACTGGAAAAAAACCCACATCAAATAGTTTCTGATTTCAGTCATGCATAACATGCATAACTTTACTCTAATCTTATCTAATTCCAGCTAATCTAATCTAATTTAATCCAATCTAATCTAATCTAATCTAATCTGATTTAATTTAATTCAATCAAATCCAATCTAGTCTAATCTAAACGGATGTAATCTAATCTAGTCTAATCTGACTTTATCTACTACAGTCAAATCTAATCCCATCCCATATGATGTCCCATCCTGTTTGAATTATTGCTTGTTGTTCGTACTCTCTGATGTAAGTCGCTTTGGATAAAAGCATCTGCCAAATGACTGTAGAATAGAACAGAGTAATCTAATCTGATCTCATCTACACTAATCTAATCTAATCTAATCTAGTCTAGTCTAGTCTGATTTTATCTACTATAATCTAATCTAATCTAATCCACTTTACCCTAATTTAATTTGATCTGAATTAATCTAGTCTAATGTAATCTAATCTAATCCAGTCTGATTTAATTTAATGTAATTTATTCTGATTTAATCTACTGTAATCTAATATAGTCTAATCTATTTTAACCTAACCTAATTTGATCTCATCTAATCTAATCTAATCCAATCCAGTCTGATACGATCTAATTTAATGAATCTGATCTAATCTAATCTAGTCTAATCTAATCTGATTTGGTCTAATCTAATCTAATCTGATCTAATGTAATGTCATCTAATCTAGTCTAATCTGATTTAATCCCCTATAATCTAATCTAATGTAATGTAATCTAATATAATTTGATCTGAACTAATCTAATCTAATCTAATCTAATCTAATCTAGTCTAATCTGATGTAATGTATTATAATCAAATCTAATCTAATGTAATCTGATCTAATCTAATCTAATCTAATCCAATCTGATATGATTTCATTTAATTTCCTATTGTTTAATTTATTTTCATTTAATCTGATTTAATCTACTATAATGAAATCAAATCTGATCTAATCTAATCTAATGTAATCTAATTTAATATAATTTAATATAATGTAATCTAATGTAATCTAAACTGATTGAAACTACAATAATCTAATCTAATGTGATGTAACCTAATATAATTTGAACTGAACTAATCTAATCTAATTGTATCTAGTCTAATCTCATTTAATGTGGTATAATTAAATCTAATCTAAAGTAATCTAATGTAATCTAATCTAATCCAGTCTGATTTAATTTAATTTAATCTGATTTAATCTACTATAATCTTATCTGATCTGATCTAGTGTAATCTGATTTAATCTGCTATAGAAAATCTAATCTAATCTACTTTAACTTAATCTAATCTGATTTAATCTGATCTAATCCAATCTAATCCAGTCTGATTAAATCTATTATTTAATCTACTATAATCAAATCTAATCTACTTTAACCTAATCTAATTTTATATAATCTGATCTAATCTAATATAAACTAATCTAGTCTAATCTGATTTAATCCACTATAATCAAATCTAATCTGACCTAATTGATTCTAATCTAATCAGATATAATCTGATCTAATCTAATCTAGTCTAATCTGATATGATCTTGTATAGTCTGATTTAATCTACTATAATACAATCTAATCTAATCTACTTTAACCTAATCTAATCTAAGATAATATAAACTAATCTAGTCTAATCAGCTTGAATCTAATCTAATCGGATATAGTCTGATCTAATCTAATCTAGTCTAATCATATCTAATCTAATCTGATCTAATCTAATCAACCTAATCTAATCTGATGTAATCTGATTTAATTTAATGTAATCCAATCTGATTAGATCTAATCTAATCTAGTCTAATATGATCTGAACTAATCTAACGCAATCTAATCTAATCTAATCTAATCTACATTAGTCTAATCTAGTCTAATCTGATTTAGTCTACTATAATCAAATCAAATATAATCTAATCTGATCTGACATATTATAATCTGATTTAATCTACTATAATCTAATGTAATCTACTTTAACCTAATCTAATCTGCTCTAATCTTATCTAATCTAATCTAATATGATCTGATCTATTCTAATCTGATTTAATCTAATCTGATATCATCTAAACTAGTCTAATCTTCTATAATCTATAATCTGATCTAATGTAATGTAACCTAATATAATTTTATCTTAACAAATCTAATCTAATTAAATGTAGTAAAATCAAATCTAATCTAATGTAATCGAATCTGATCTAATCTAATCCTATCTGATTGAATTTAATTGAATTTCATTTAATCTGATTTAATCAACTATAATCAAACCAATTCTAATCTATTCTGATCTGATCTTGTATAATTTGATTTAATCTACTAAAATAAAATCTAATGTAATGTAATCTAATCTGTTCTGATCTAATGTAATCTAATGTAATCCAATCTGAATTGAATTTCGTTTATTTTAATTTAATCTGATTTAATCAACTATAATCAAATCTAATCTAATCTAATTTAATCTGATATGATTTTGTATAGTCTGATTTAATCTACTATAATACAATCTAATCTAATCTACTTTAACCTAATCTAATCTAATCTAATCTAAGCTAATATAAACTAATCTAGTCTAATCAGATTGAATCTAATCTAATCGGATATAGTCTGATCTAATCTAATCTAGTCTAATATTTAATAAATAAATAAATAAAATTTATTGAATTTCCCTTTGGGATTAATAAAGTATTTTTCATTCATTCATTCATTCATATGATTTAGTCTATTCTATGTAATGTAATCTATTCTGATCTGATCTAATCTAATCTAATCTAATCTAATCTAATCTAATCTAACCTAACCTAATCTAGTCTAATCTGATTTAATCTCTTATAATCTAATCTAGTGTAATGTAACCTAATATAATTTGATCTGAAACTAATCTAATCTAATCTAGTCTAATCTGATTTAATGTATCCACCAATCAATCAGTCTTTATTTATAGAGCACTTTTCATACATAAATGCAGCACAAAGTGCTTTCCATGGTTTAAAACAATGCCCCCAACCCCCCCCCCCCCCCCCCCCCCCCCCCCCCCCCCCCCCCATGAGCCAGGTAAGGAAACACTATCACAGGGAGCCGTCTGCACTGGGAGCCGCTCACTAGGCCACGACCGCCAGGACACCGACCCAGGGCACATGGCCAAGTGAGAGGCAGAGGAGCCACCCAACCAGACTGAGAACCCGCAGGACAGAGCCGCAGCAGCCACAGCCGATGAAAGCCCCCGGTGCAGAGAGCCCCCTCCGAGGAAACACTGGAGACATAACCTAAAAATAATATAAATAGAATAAAAGCATAAAATAAATAAAAATGGGTTAACATAGAAAAATAAATAGGCTAGGGGAATAAAATAAATAAAAATAAAATGAATAAATATTAAGTAAAAGCTAAATTAAAAAGGTGGGTCTTGAGCCTGCTCTTAAAAACATTAACATTCTCTGCAGCCCTGAGCTCCTCTGGCAGGCTGTTCCACAGACGAGGAACCATACCACTGGAAAGCTGCCTCTCCATGAGTATGTGTCCTGACTTTAGGTACAGTCAGGAGGCCAGTACCGGAAGACCTCAGGGGCCGCGAGGGTTCATAAGGTAAAGCAAATCTGAAAGATAAGAAGGCCCAAGACCATTAAGACATTTAAAAACCAGTAAGAGAACCTTAAAATTGATCCTGAAAACACACGGGGAGCCAATGCAGTGATTCTAAAACCGGTGTAATGTGGGCCCGCCCTCTGGTCTTCATCAGCACACGAGCAGCTGAGTTCTGTAGAAGTTGTAGAGGTGCAATACTCTTTTTGGAAGACCAGAGAGCAGGGCATTACAGTAGTCAATACGACTGGTGATAAAAGCATGCATCAGTATCTCCGTGTTGGCCCGAGAGAGAATGGGACGGACTCTGGCTATGTTTTTTAGATGATAAAATCCTATTTTAGTAATATGTTTAATATGTGGAATAAAACCAAGCTCAGAGTCAAAAATAACGCCCAGGTTTTTTACTTGTGATGATGGGTTTAATGCGGATGCCTGTAATTTAGCTAAGAGTTTCTCTCTCTGAGCCTCAGGACCAATGACTAAAACTTCAGTTTTGTCCTGGTTAAGCTGTAAAAAGTTTTCTGCCATCCAGGATTTGATATCTAAAATACAGTTGAAAAGGGCATCCATTGGTCTGGTGTCATCAGGAGACATGGAGATGTACAGCTGAGTATCATCAGCATAACTGTGGAAGTTTACTCCATGCCTCCTGATGACGCTGCCAAGAGGGAGCATATACAAATAAAAAGAACAGGGCCTAAAACTGACCCTTGGGCACACCACATGTCATTTTATGGATCTTAGAGGAGCATGTATCCAAACTTACCATGTAAGTTCTGTCTGTGAGATAGGAAGTGAACCAGTTGTGAACAGCACCAGGGAGGCCCACCGGGTGTTTCAGTCTGTTTAAAAGAATAGTGTGGTCCACTGTGTCAAAGGCTGTGCTAAGATCCAGTAGCACCAAGACTGAGAGGTTCTGTGAGTCACAGTTAATCCTAAAATCATTTAAAATCTTCAGGAGAGCAGTCTCTGTGCTGTGGTTCACCCTAAATCCAGACTGATATATCTCAAGGATATTTCTACTATTTAAAAAAATCATTAAGCTGAATAAAAACCAGTTTTTCTAGAATTTTACTTAAAAATGGTAAGTTGGATACAGGTCTATAGTTATTAAAATCATTACAATCCAAATTGCTCTTCTTCAGAAGGGGCCTCACCACCGCCATTTTAAAGGGAAAACGCCCATCTGAAGAGAGCAATTTATCATGCATAAAAGCTCGTCTTTAAAAAATCCATAAAATGATTTAAAAAGTGAAGTGGGAATTGGGTCTAAAAGACATGTGGTGGGTTTTACTGTGGAGAAAACTTTATCAAGGATCTCAGCATTAACCAGGGAAAAAAACTGTCCAGTGTTTCCTCGGGTAAAACCAAGCACTCAAATGTGTTCGTGTTCTGGTTGCATAAATACCACATCTGATGGCACTGATTTTACCTCTGAAGTGGTCTGCAAACTGCTCACAGAGAGAGTCTGTTGGGGTTCGCTGGGAGCTGTTAAAATCAGGGTTACATAGGTGATCGATGGTGGAAAAAAGAACCTTGGGATTATTAGGGTCCGAGCCATACGAAGTATGGAAGGACCCTATTGTTTTCCAAATGTTTATTCTTCTCCTTCTCCTTCTTCTAAGCATTTGAGCCTAAATATCACCCCCTAAACACCCATGAAAAGTTGTGAAATTTGGCACACACGACGTCAAGCCCGGCGAAAATTTCGATATTCTAAAGTCTGCATACATTTCAATGCAAAATTGGCTCAACAGCGCCACCTAGACACCAGAAAATGCCAAATGAATGGGGTCCCAAAAGTTTACTTCGACATAGGAACACGAACTTGGCACACACGTGTAACACCCCAAGTCGACCACAAAAGTCAATCGAACACCTGTTGCCATGGCAACGGGGTGCCCGCCATCTTGGATTTCATTGCCATTTGAACGAACTAGTCTGAGGGGATTCGTCCGACCGACTCCAAACTTCGTGGGAAGCTTCCTGACAAGTTGGGGACCAAACGCTATTCAAATCTTTCTAATAGCAGAAAGCATGTTACCGTGGCAACCGACAGAAAAACGCATTCTCGCCATGAAACACGGTTTGCTCATATCTCCATAGAAATAGATGGGATCTCCACCAAACTTGACAGGATTCTTACTTGTTGGGTCCTTCACGCATTACACCACCTGTTGTCATGGCAACATAGCATGTTAGCTAGCATATTAGCATGCAAGCAAAACATGCTACCTAGGTATATCAACATTTCAGATTCTCAGCTGGGTGTTTTACCATGTTACCTACCATGTTACCAGGCTACCTACCATGCTAGGAACAGGTGTATGGGATGGGTGGCGGGGTCCACGCCGCTCGGACCCGATGGATGCTGCTTGCGGCTTTAATTTTAATTTTTACTGATTATTTTTGCGAAGTATATGTTTCTTGAGTTGCTGGTTAAGTTGCTCACAAAATATCTGATAATTTATTGTCATTTTATTTTTCCTCCATCTCCTTTCTGCCGCCCTGCAATTTCTTTTGTGTTTTTTGACCTCCTCATTCCTCCAGATATAAGTTTTGGGTAAATCTTTTGTGTAGTGAGTGGAGCAACAGAGTCGAGGCTTGTCTTCAGTTTACTGTTAAAGTGTTCAACAATAAAATCACAGGTGTGCAGGTAAAATCACAGGAGGACATTATCTAGAACTTTGATAAAATTTGCAGCCACTTCAGAGGTTAGATAGCGCTTCCTCACAGTTTGCACCGAGGTCTCCCACTGAATAAAACCGGTGATGTTAAAAAACACACAGTAGTGGTCAGAGACAGCCAAGTCAACAACAGAGGACACACTGGCAGAAAGGCCATAGGTAATGACCAAGTCCAGTGTGTGTCCTCTGTTGTGAGTCGGCTGTGTGATGTGTTGCGTAAAATCCATATAGTTAAGAATGTTTAAAAATTCTTTTGAAACAGGGTCTAAAGGATTATTTATGTGCAAGTTAAAATCACCGGTTAAAATTATCATGTTGTATGTTGTGTGTATGATTGATAAAAATTCTGATAAAAGCAGCACATTTTTGGGGTGGTCTATAAACAGTGACACATAAAATTGGAGGGCTGCTAAAAACAATGGCGTGATATTCAAAAGTGGTAAAATTAGCGAATAAAATCTGTTTGGTGGTGAGAGTGTTATTGGTTAAAGATGCTGTGCCCTTTCCTACCAGTTCTTATAGAAAAAGAATAGTTAAAATTTGGCGGGGAGGCCTCAGCGAGAACAACAGGTGCATCCACACCCAACCATGTTTCAGTTAAAAACAAACAGTCTAGTTTGTGGTCTAAAATCAGGTCATTGACAATAAAAGACTTGTTTAACAGAGAGCGTATATTTAAAAGTGCCATGTTGAGTGTGGACTGGTGACATTTGAACTGAAAAGGCATGTACTGGCTGACATTTTGGGAGAGGCCTGAGATTATTGATGTTTACGGTATGATATGGTTTGTGGTGGTGTGGTTGCTCTCTGAATGTGATGATGACATGAATTGATGAACTGTCTGGAGGAATGTTAGGTCCAATTCCAGTATTGCGAGCTTTGCTGTTAAAAGTGGAACTGAGTAAGTAGGAGCTGGGACCAGGGGGACATCAATCCATGGCGGACAGGTCAGCAGGTGTAGTATAATCAAATCTAATCTAATGTAAACTAATCTGATCTAATCTAATCCAAGCCAATCTAATTTAATTTTATTTAATTTAATCTGATATAATCCACTATCGATCAAATCTAATCTATTCTGATCTGATCTAGAATAATCTGATTTAATCTACCATAATAAAGTCTAATCTAATATAATCTAATATAAAATAATCTAGTCTATTCGGATTTAATCTACTATAATCTAATCTAATGTGATGTGATGTGATTAGTTCAGATCAACTAATCTAATCTAATTTAATGTAGTCTAATTTGATTTAATCCAGTCTAAACTAACCTAACCTAATCTAATCTAATCTAATCTAATCTAATCTAATCTAATCTAATCTAATCTGATCTAATGTAATCTAATCCTGTCTATTCTAATCTAATCTAATCTAATCTAATCTAATCTAATCTAATATGGTTTAATCTACTATAATCAAATCTAATGTAATCTAATCTAATTTGATCTGAAAGAATCTATTCTAATCTTCAGCGTTGTATGAACTGAGGATTGGCCAGTCATGTGAGAGAAGTGGCTGATAGACCAGATATTCCTCGACACAAGCCCTGCTGGGAGATCTGCACTGGCTGAGAACATGGGAGGAGCACACCGGAGTTCGGGAGCACCGGCTGGAGCCACTGATATCTATACTCTGTGGAACTCCACAGATCCTAGCCACTGTAGTCTGTGGAGGATCCAGTCAGAAAACAAAAGGATTGTGACTGGAAGAAGCCAGGTAGGAGATTCAGTTTAACCAGGACTCCTTGCGTCTTCTGCAGCGACTGTTGCAAGGAAGCCAGTAAGAAAGGCCACCGTAGATGTAGGGGAGTGGATGGATGCCAGGAATGGTGGCAGGCATCTTTCAATGCCCATCAGAGCCCAATCAGCAGTTTTCCCAAAGAGTCACGTAATATTAAGAAGTGTCAGGCGATCATACATCTGCAGCCGTAACACACTCAGACACAAAAAGACACAAAAGAAGGCACAAAAAAGGACAGTCAACAGAGGAGTGACAGCCGGCCAAACACAGGCACGCCATCTTTGTGCAGGAAAAAAACCACCAGACAGGGGTGAGTTACGTCAATATTGATGTTTTCTTAAAGTTGGTGGTGGTGTAATCCAGGGCAACTTCAGTCTGTCTCAGGTTTTCTGTTTACTGAATAAATGGTGTGTTTATAAAAACCTGATGGGTGTACTGTCCTGAAATGATTCATATAGTGTTAACCAGTTCACAGGTTTACTACCGATGTACCACCAAACAAGGATAATAGGTCATCATTACAGTTCTACATGTACGGTATGCAAATTCCCAGGACAAATGACTTTAATCACCTTACTGTTTATAGATGTATACAAAATCATCAAAATCATTTGATAAAAGTTCTGACTTGACCCATCTTTGTTTTAAACTTATTTAAAGTTTCAACGATGAGAAAGTGGCCATGAAGAGTTTTTGAATTCAGTACACGCCACCACAGCCTGCTGAGGATGAACCGAGCTGTGTGGGATAAACCCAGGACAGCCAAACTTCTTTATTGTCACAACAAATATATGAACCATCAAATTCTGATCTACAACAGATTGCCAGCAACTGCAGCAGGTACACTTCGCCATATTGAATGCTCCTATAACAGATGGATCAAATATGTGCAGTGCACAGCAATCTGGAACTCTTAGATAATTCAGCAACTTCCTGTGTGACACTGACTGCAGTTTTAGCTCACTCTGAAAGTGGGCACAGATGGAAAGCCAGACGTGTTTCGTCCACCAAACACTACTCTAACAGGAGAAGTCCCCGAAGAGAGCAAAAAAGAAGTGAAATAGGTAGGACAGACAGGCTGCTGCAGGGAGCCCCCTGAGACCTGGAGAGACTGCTCCTCAGCTGGGCCCATTCAGCTGCTAACAGCTTGAGCTGCTGTACCACATGCTGCTGGAGACACTTCCTCCTGTTTCATCACTTTTATTTCTGCTGAAATGAAGACTGCAGCCAAAATCTTCCAGCTTCAAACTCTGCAACTGTTTACCCTCGTCGGGCTTAAAAAACTATACAGGCCTTTTAATATGAAAATGTGGTGTCTGTAAACAGCTGTAATATTTAACTCAGAGGAGTTAGACCATGGTAAATACATTGGTATACACACACACACACACACACACACACATATATATATATATATATATATATATATATATATATATATACATACATACATACATATGACCATTTTGGCATTTTTGGCATCATAAGTATATTTCTGGGAACTCCCCAGATCAGCCTCTGCTGTGAGCCTGCTGTTGCTGACTGGACAGCATGCATTCTTCTACTGGACATTTCATGCTGCCGGTGGCTGTTCTCACTGACCATGAAATCAGCTAGTCAGCCATAGCTGCGGCTGAACTCAAATCTTCAGAAAATCACAGCCACAAGCCATACCATCTGTTATGCTAATAAGCTAAAGCTAACCCTCCATTCCAGATGAATGTTTTCTGCAACTATTATTTTCATGTATTTACTCCAGCAAGTGGTTCAAAGATAAAGTCAGAGGAGGTTCAGGTGACAACTTAAAAACAGACAAGGGTCTTTGGAGCTGTTCCTGCTTTGTTGTTATTGCTGAGTCACACAAGAAGTGATGATTCTTCTTCTTCCCTGAGTCATCCCATTCTGACCTGTCCTGACCATTCCGCCCTGAGCCTTCCTCGAGCCATCCTGTACCAACCCATCCTAATTTGTATCAACCTAAGTGTCTAGCTGTCCCGTACGAGCCGTCCCGTACCGAGCCCGTCCCCTACCGAGCCGTCCCGTACCGAGCCGTTCAGTACCGAGCCGTCCCGTACCGAGCCGTCCAGTACCGAGCCGTCCCGTACCGAGCCGTCCCCTACCGATGCCGTCCGTACCGAGCCGTCCCCGTACCGAGCCGTTCAGTACCGAGCCGTCCCGTACCGAGCCGTCCCGTACCGAGCCGTTCAGTACCGAACGGTCCCGTACCGAGCCGTCCCGTACCGAGCCGTCCAGTACCGAGCCGTCCTATACCAAGTTGGAGTCGTTGGTGGAAACGAGGTTTATGTTTTCACACTGTAGGAGAACCACACCAGGGTTCACTTGGAGGTGAAGACCAGCAGTCTTCTAGGTTTTTATCAGAGGTGTAATTACAGCAATCCTAACAGCCTGAGGTAGGAAGTAGTATGAATGTTTTTTTTGTTATTTTATCCAAATGAACGAGACTATCCGTGGAAGTGGACCAGTGATAGTTTAAAGTGGATCAAGCAGCGTCAGCTTTAATGAGCCCTGAAGATAAACAGATTAACTAGCAACACTCAACTCACTGATTGTCTGCACACAGACGAATCATAAGCCCAGATTCAGGCCAGCTTTCTGTTTGACTTCAGGGAGCTTTGACTACTCAGCGCCTGCTGGCAACAAGAGAAACTTCCACACAACTTGGCACAGTTCCTTTAAGACCTCAGAAAACCTCTGGCAGTCCATGAGTCACGCTCACACTCACATACACACACTTCATGAGGATAACTTCCACTTCAGCTGGTTACGTGGACTGCCTGATCTCTCTTTCTCTCTCACACTCGTCTCCCCCCCATTTCATTCTTTCTATTTCTCACTCCCTCTCTCAGGGACGTCCCCGAGGCAGCAGTAATTGTTACTGTCATGCAGTGGAGGTGGTGGTGGAGGCCAAAAAGAACCATGGTCTCATTACCTCCACATGCTCTGCCTGCAGTGGAGGTCTGATGAGGGGTGGTGGACGGAGCCTGATTCGTTGTGATGTTGCAACATAACGAGGACTTAGTGTTACTGTGTGTCCCTGAGCGGGGCCCTAAGGAGCCTGACGTACAACCAACTCCATGGCTGCATGAATGCCTTTCCACTGCGTCCCAAGAAAACCTCACAAAGGTCAGGGAGTAATGTCTGCTGAATTTCTGCATCCTGGGGCCTTTTCTCATTAGCAACCCGGAGTGGGTGGATCTGTGGCATCAATCAGGAAACACTCTGAGGGTTTCCTTGTGGGAGAACATGAAGAAAACCGGCCGGCTCTTCCTCAAACAAAGCACAGATTGTACAGTTTGGAGGAGTTCTTTTCACCAGTTTTCAGGAAGACGCAACTAATCTGCAACATTTCCACACTCTTCCTCACTGCCTCATCCCTGACCAAATCTCTCACACATATCCCACACTCAGTCTCCTCTGCTTGGCCTCTAGTGTGACAGCTGAGCTTGAAAAGGCATCTGTTTTTCCATTATTATGTCTGGGATGATGACTGGGGGTATGTACACATGTATGGCTGCAGCTGCTTCACCTGGTAGAGACTAATGCCGCCCGATTGCCGGTATTCAGAGAGGTTTCACTCCCAGACTGCCACCCTCTCCACTGCCTCCTGTCTGGAATAATCTAATAGGCAAATCACGCCTGAGATGTTTTTGCCTAAGATCACCGGTGCCTCTCTCCCCTCCCTGCAAACATCTCACCCGTAAAGCCCTCTGCATGAGAGAGACCCCGCCCACCCGTCACACAGCTTCGTCAGCCTGCTGCCATCAGGAAGGAGTCTGCAGACCAGGACCAGGACCAGCAGACTGAGGGACAGCTTGGTCCACCAGGCTGTCAGGATGCTGAACTCTCTCCATGCTCTGCCCCCCTTCCACCCACCCTGGACTCTGACGCCCCCCCCATCATCACCTGAACTTTTACCCCCTCAGGAACAGCCACTTAACCAGTTTAACCAGTTTAACCAGACCAGAAGTTCACTCAGTCTGCTTTTTTTCCACTATAACTAGAAACATATATTACACTGACTGTAATTTGCCTCGTCTATTTATTATCGTGTTTTACTTACTTGGTGATTGTTTGTTTTATTTATGGGCTTTTATTTTTGTATTTCATGCACCAAGGTTGGAGAGACAATTTATTTTGTCCTGTACATGCTGGAGGGCTGACAATAAAGCTGACTTTGACTTTGATATTTCCTCTCCAAGACAGAATCGATGCAGCTGGGAGTGAGTGGTGGATGTTCCAGAACTCTCACAGCACATTGAAGTATTCAGAGAAGTCATATTTATTTAAAGGTATTAAACCCTGTTACAGCCCCAGGTTTGCCAGCCTGAAGCCTTCTATGTAAATGAAACTGTGCCAGTACTTCCAGGTGATATGGAACCTACAACTGTGGATTCACCCTCCTCCACTGGGATTGGTCGCCGGCTGCTACCGAACCTTTGTAGCTGGCCATTCAGGAAGACGCTGTTCCTTCAAATACCGTGGATTGGATTCATTTGAGAAGCTGTGTGTGATTGCAACACAGTTCGCCGCTTTGGGACTGAACACTGAGGTGTTTGCTGTTTGTTACCCTGTGAGGATGTTGTTTCCTGTATGATACTGTTGGTATTGTGGGATGTTTATTGAGCCGCATAGATCTTTGTTTGGCTGAAGCTCTATTGGTCGGTGTAAGACATTACCTGAGTTTTATTTCTTTTTCCTTTTGTTACTTGTAAACTGCCATTGTGGAGTTAAACCTGTCTCAAGTTTGCGTTTGTGATTATCTGAGTTCGCCTTACTGTCAGAGTTTGTTTTATTTATTTATGGGATACTTTGCTTTTTGTTTATAGTGAAACCCTTATTTACATGGTGTATGTCGTATATTGAAATCTTGGTTGTAAATAAATTAATTTTATTAGAAGTATCCTGACTCCGACTTGTGTTACTGCCCTTTTCCATCCCTAGACTAGAAGGATTCATGACAACCTTTTAACAGAGAAAACATTTAAACACCATGAAGCCCATTTCATTCACTCCCACTGTGTTTGGCTGCTATACAGAAAGATTAACAATGAAGCCGGCTGCACACTGAAATACCACCAGAGAGCTTTTCATTACCTTAGGTCTGGCAACCAAGATTCTTCTATGCTAAATCAGTTTCAAGTTTTTCTTGGGACAATGATGATTAAAAGAAACTCAAGCGTTGAACAGCAATAGAATAACATGCAGAAATGAAGTGGCTCTGGCAGGTTTAATGGGTAGTATGATGGACAAATGTGAGAAAAATGTCCTTAATTAAATGGTAAACAGGGCATGAATAATTCTATTAGTATTTCTGATCAGCTGTAGATAAAGAATCCCAGCAGCCAGAGGTTGGATTGATGGTTGTCTCGTTCTATCTAATCCATCTTTCTTTCACATCATACTTCCTGGATTTCTTTATTTGGTCAGATTTTATTGTCAGCGTGTCCAAACTGGTTATCCACCATCAACATTTTAACAGGGGAAGTTTTTGTGCCAGATGGAGCAAGATTCCCCCACAACACAGTTCAAGCACATATGTTTGGGTTTGTTCATGATGGTAAACACTGCTTATTAACTGAATTAGGGGAGACTGGGGTCAGTTGCAACAGGGGACGGTTGCAACAAGTCTTATTCCTCCAATCAGAAACATGCCAGAGTGATAACACTTATACTGCACATGCTCAGGTAGACCCTCCCCCCACCAGAAACACAGATGTCACATTTAACATCTGCTGCTTCATTTTATGGAAAAAACTTGTTTTGGAGGTATGAAAGTAATCTTTTTCATCTGCTATGTTTTTGTCATACTGTCCTGGCCTTTTGTATGAATTAATCAAAACTTAATTAGGTTGAATCATTGTTTTGTTGACTTCTAAGTCACATTGTTAGCATGCGCACAGGACAGTGTGTCTAGCTAGCAAATGATGTTCTGTCACAGTTGTCAGGTTGGGGACAGTTGCAACAAGTTGTTGCAACTGTCCCCAACCTAAGCAGCCATATCAAAACAGACCACACAACAGTATTTTTTAAAATATAATAATATATTTAATAATTTATAATAGTATATTATAATAATTATAATAATAAATAATCATTTTAAATGTATTATGTTGGTATTCAGTATGCAACGAGTAAGGAAGAAGGTTACTGAAAGAGGGGTTCCCCTCAGTATTTTGGAAGAAGCATCAAACATCATCAGTAGAGGTCAAAAAAAAGAATCGGAGAAAAGAAAACCACAAAGACAAGTGTAAAGAAAACAAAAGATCAGCCAAAAAGAAAGAGAGACGAGTAGGACTCTGCATGTCTGCATTGTGTGCCTGGAAAGCTACTCGACATCCAGGGAAGTGTGGCTGCAATGCTGGATGTGCAAGTCCTGGGCACATAAAGATTGCACAGGTGGAGGTAATTTTTAAACATGCCACAACTGTGACTCAGAATGAACCAGTTAAAAAATCATTGAGCCAGCAGAAATGTTGGGGGAATGAGGGTTGGTTATTGTTTAAAAGCTGTGTCATTTTGGGGTATCTGTTCACCTTTTAGGAAACCCAAGGTTCAAAAATCTGTTTTTATACAGTTTCAGTTTTGTACAATAGATACATGTTCAGTAAAAGTTGCATTGCAAATTGTTCTCTTCTTCCTGTCTAACAATTAAATATGGAGAGACTGAATAGCATCTGTAACATCTGCACATTGACCCAAGGTAGGCCTTTGTTCCACACATAAACAAACATAACTCCACTAATATTTGATTAATTTTATAAAGTATCATCATAAAACAATATTGTAAAACCATACATAATTTCAAAATACGAAACTAAAGTTAATTTACTGTATTTTGAAAATGTTGCAACCGTCCCCATGGTTGGGGTCAGTTGCAACATCTGACTTATTCCATTCAAATAAATACTGTGACCGATATGTCATATGTACTCGTCTTTAAATGGTATGGGATAATAGTAGACAGATGTAAGTTCAACATATAAAAAGTTGGCACGTCTAATCCAAATGGTCTCTGATTAACTGAGAGAAATTAAAAAATTGTATCAACTGTCCCCAGTCTCCCCTACTGCTGTACAACACTACCTTTGCACTGGAACTTGAACAAAGAGGTTCCATTGATAAAATGCTGAGTTATATTAGTTAGACAATGAATGACTTCTTTACTCAGCACCTAAACAAGTTTGTGATTTACAAGACTTACTAAAAGTAGGACCAAAAGTGAGACTGAGGGTAAAAGATGCCCCATCTGTTCTGATAAAGTCAGTAAATGTTTATTTATATTGCACCTTTCAAGATAAAAATCACGAAGTGCTTAACAATAAAACAGAACACTCTTTTCAGGCCTGACCAATAACACGAGCGGAGAAGACGAAAGCTTTAACTGCTTGTCAGTGTGCAGGATCAGCCAGTAAGGGTCGGGGAGAAAACTCATTCTTTTTTTAGTCTTTACTGATCCTCCTGTATGTACCTCTGATACACGACCTCAGCTAAACCATGATTGGCTCTTCTGTTCCTGTCAGACTGGAGGTGAAAACATCAGCTTCCAGTCCTCCATTGAGTCCTGCTTCTTTCCATCTGGTCAGGCCAACGGACTGGAATCTGCAGACAGACAGACAGATGGCAGCATGCAGGTGTAAACCAGATAAAAGTTTCTCTCTGATCTCTATCTGCTACACAGGCAGAGGAAACTTCCTTTTCCCTGCACCAGCATCTTATCACAGCAAACCTTCTCTGCAGCTGATATCAAGGACAAGGTGAGAGAGAAATGTACAACAATCATAACAAACTGTGGCATTCTAGTTATTAAGCAACACATTACAAAGATTTTTTCCCAGCCTGCTCATCTTTAAATCCATTCTAGTTTACACTATTTTCAGGTTTCTGTGTGTTTGTGTGGCCTCTTTTATGACTGTTTTTTATGGCTTTCAGTGGATGTGCTGGCTGGGTTTAGGCATGCAGTGATGTTGAGCTGTGGTGTAAGTTACGCAGGTCAGTCTTCAGCCTTTTTTATCTAAAATTATAAGGCATGAGAGCAAAGCCATGGGCTTAATGAAAAGCTGGGTTGGACTGTAAAGGTGGGATGGAACCCATGCTAAGATTCTCATCCAGCTATCTATGAAGCTGCATTAACTAAGCTTCATAAGAAAAAACTGTTTTATTAGCATTTGATTTGTTTGATCAATCATCATGTTTTGATCATCTCTGGAGGAACCGTTTATTTTGGAGGAAGATGAAGATGAAGATGGAGAAGGGGGCACGATGAACATCCAGGGACCTAAACCGTCGTCGATAGGTGTCCGCAGTTATCTCATATTTGGCCAGAATGGCATCCTTTACTTTGTCACAAGCTTCAGAATCTTTAATGTCCATGTGAACATAAGCACTTTGTGCTTTACCGGTGAGCAGGAGAACCAGTCGGACAGCCCACTTATCTCTAGGCCAATGGCAGACTTGAGCCATCCTCTCAACTGTAGTCAGAAGGTGCTTAATATCATCCTCTGCAGTGAGTGGAAGTAATTTAGGGTCTCTGTGGGTGGAAGGGTCCTGTCTCAACACAATTTTTTGACTTGGGCCTTCATCTGGATCCTCCTCATCCTCTACATACGTCTCATTTTCCATCTCATGTTCAGGCTGGTCCAGCTCCTGTTCCTCATTTCTCTCACTTGGATTTGGATCTGCTGGAGTTGATGTTGCATACTCTTCCATCTTTGTTCTTGGTGAGCTGATTCTTTATCCATTCTCTGGTCTCTTGCTGCTTGAGACTGAACCAGATACTTAACCATGTCAGCTAATTCATCCATTCTGTCACCTGGACCAGCTGTGGCAGCAGCTTCATTGTCTTCCTCCACTTCCTTGGAATCAGTCTTTTTCCCCACCTCTGGTCATCATGTCTTTTCTCTCCTTTTTTTTAAGCTCACACTTGACACCACTTGTCAATTTGGCTGAAGATCCTAAGAACTTCTAAGAAGAGGTGTGACTTGTGTCCATAAGAGTTTATTAAATATCTTCACCACAACCGCCATCATTTTCCAAAGAGCAGCTAAGGGCTTTTATACCCTCCTGTTACAGGTAATTAGCTTGAACAACTTTTTGAGGTGGGATTAGACTATACAAGCTCAAAAGTATCCACAAAAAATGTCTTACTTTAAATAACAACCTGTAAAGCAAACATGAATAAATATTTACATATATACATACTTAAACATAATCCACTTATTGATTTTGCAACACAATTCAAATACGTGTTTCAATAATTTAAACTACTCCCCCCCTCTCGTTCACATGGTTTGTTCCAACAGCTCTTGAATATGGGCCTACCTCCCTCTTTTTTCCTCTTCTCCCTACCAAGAAGACAAGAGGTGAGTATTGCCATTAATGTCTTGAGCTTATAATTTTATGCAATTAGAAATAGAACAAAGTAAAAATAAGTATCAAAATGTTGTTAAATGTTAAAATACTAATTTAAGTTCTCTTTTACACAGGCAGAATGGCCAGTCCCCCTCTGCAAACAAACAAACATTTTCATTTTGTTCATTTTTCAATAAAACCATTAATTAATCTGTGTGGTCATCTCTACCAATCATTCCAGCAACATTTGTAAGACTTGTGGTGGTGATGGAACCACCAGTCTCCATCACAGGGTCCCAGAAAAGGATGCGCCTCCTCTGCCTCTGGTTCCTCTTCCCAAGGGGGTCCCAGATAGGGATGCTTCCTGTTTCCAAGGGGGTCCCGGGTCAGGACACTCCTTCTGTGATTTGGGTCTCCAAGGAGGGTGCTCCTCCTCCATATCCCAAAGCTGCGCCTCCTCTATATCCTGCGGTTCCTGATCCCAGTCTCCTGTCATCATGGCCTCCGTACAATCCTCCAGATCCCAGTCTCCAGTTGGTGCGGCCTCCCAGCCAACCTCTAAAGTCCAGGGTCCAGTCAGCTTGGCCTCCAGGCTGCCCTCCAGATTCCCGTCTCCAGTCGGTGTGGTATCCAAGCTGTCCTCCAGAGCACTGCTTCCTTTCTGCGTGGGCTCCCGGCCACCCTCCTGAACCTGTTTGACCTGTTTGTGTTCTCACTAAGTCATCTCAGTTGAGGCAGTAGCTGATCACATGGATTTGATAGAGGCCCAAAGAGTTATAATATTACTGATAAAAAAAAGTGTCTACATTTAAAAGGGAAAGAGAAAAAGCATAAAATGATTCTAATAAGCCAACTTTGTTGGCAATAAAACAACAACAACAAAAAGGTACTGTGTGAAGTAAAACAAGCGCACCCTAAAGAAGGCGGGACTAGTTTCTCGGGCAGTATTTATTTAGTACTCTAATGGCTGGAGAATGTTTGACAGACAGCTCATTCAGCAACACAAGGGAGAGGAAAAATATTCAGGAGCAGAATGAGTCTGAGGGAAAGCGACCAAGCTGGAGCGCAGGAGATTTGAACTTGCAACCCTAAACCTGAGAAGAGAGCAGAGTTTTGAAATGAGGACGATATATTTGAGAGCAAGAAGAGACTTTTAGAGTGTGAGGATTGAGTTTTAAGAGAGAGCAGCATGATCTATGAGTGTGAAAACAAAAAATCTTTCTGTCAAATCAAACAATTAAGTTTCAAATTGATTAAAGAGGGAAACACCCTCATAGAGAAGTAGGAGACCGACATTTTCTTCCATCTTCTGCATTGTTTACGCGCATAATTTTGTCCATTTTCAGGGAGCTTAGCTATCCATCGCTTCACGCTGAAGATGGAGCAATACCACCGGAGATCACAGGGACAGTGCTGTGTTGTCAAGAAACAAACCAGAGAAGAAGAAGAGGACCAGGAAGGGAAAAACAAGCAGAAGAAGAAGACAAGGGCAACAACTGTAGAAATTGCACAAGCTTTTGAATAGAGACTCTATGTGAGTGTTTAGGGCATGTTGGGTGGTTGGCATTGTTAAAGTGATGCATTACCTCAGCCAACCGGTGTCTGAAACTGATGTCGGGAGTGAACTGCCCCCTAGTGGAGAAGCTGACCTAACAACCATGGCAACATAAAACATGCATGGAAGTATGAGGACGGCGATGCAGTACAACGTTTAAAAAGCACATTGCTATTTAGGCATGTAAGGGAGCGGAAATGGGCCTTTACTGTTCAGACAGATTATACTGAAGATGCTAGTTTAGCTTGTTAAAGAAAAAGATTTCAACAACCACTGGTTCAGGGTTGTTGGATCGACCAGGATACGATGGTTCACCGTGATCGAGGAGAAACCTTCAATGTAGCAGGAGGCATCATTATAATTACAATACTGTTCATAATTTCCTTTAACACAAGAAAGAAAAAAAGAGACAAAAGAAAAATAATTTAAAAACTATGTTTATTTACTATATAAATCCCTGTTTTCCATTTGTCTAAGGTTATTTTCCACATCCGGGCCTGTATTTACAGTAACTCCAGACTGAGCTCTCTCCTCTCTTAGTCTGAAACAGGAGATGGAGATCAGAGGGTGAAAAGTCAGGGGGAGGACAGCTTGACAGACAGAGCTGGGGTGTTGGAAGGGTCAGCACTGGGAGGGCCATTTCCTCACTGAGTTTATCTCTCTATTAACACAATACACCACCTGGCAGCTACAAACACACACACAAATAAGAATAAGTACATACATGTAGTGGAAAGTACAAAATAGGAATAGATGACAGAAAATCATAGAAAGTCACAAACGGCTGTGCTTGAAAAAACAGGAGTGTTATGTTGTTCTCTCAGAAGCATTCAAGGATCTGAGTCCCACATTAATCAGAATAAGTCTGATGAAAAACTTTGACGGTAACTCTTTGTCCTGAGAAAGCACCTCTTTGATGACATTTTCCTTTTATTCTTTGGGTTATTCAGAGGCGCCTTCTCAATAGAGATCTCAAATACTGCACACACCTGAACACACAATACTCTGGAGCTCATCCAGAGCAAGTTATTGTTGGTTTAAACATGTCCAACAGGAAACATTCATTTAAACTTCCTGGCCTTGTCTTTGTTCAGGCATGGCATGTGTTCTGGTTTGAGTCACAGCTTCTTTCATGTGGGCATATTTCCCTGTAGACAACCAACACTTTCGTACAGTTTATTGAGCTGGATTATCATCCTGCGAAAGCAATTAGTATGAAACGATCCTGTTAAATCATTAATGTCAGGAGAGAATTGAGGCTTCTGGGAGGAAAATGTTAACCTTTATACTTGATATGGAAGCAGTTCGTAAAAAGAAGGGCTCCACTGTAAGCTGCTTAATGTTACTTCAACCTTTACTAAAGGCTGGTTCACACATAACAATGCTGTCCACAGCTGATCCAGAATCTAGTCCTCCAAGCCAGAAATCTCGCGTGATCAAACGTGATCTAACAAAAATAAAGAAGAAACATAGCTGCACTCGGAAAAACAAAGAACCATGGCAACAACCGGAAACACAACACCCAGCATGGCAGAGGACATACATGATGAAGTAACTGTAGAAGCTTAGAGCGGAACGGAGGACCCAACAGATGGCAATGTCGCCGTTAACTTCTTTTTAATAGAGAGCTTACTTGGCATGAAGACACACATGGGGAGCGGCGTATATACAATCCCATCCCATAATAATATGCAGACAGTATTGTTACTTTCTGGTATGGTGGCTCACTAAGGACATCAGACACCATCCAGCCAGATTATCTACAGTAATGATGGTGGTCTTGCGACTATTGTGAGCAAAAAAACCCAGAATTGAAAAAATTACAGACTGGAGCCAGCGTGAACGCAGACTTTATATCTTTCGTTGTTCCCCAGTCAGCTCGCTCTCTGATTGGCTACGTTCTGTTCCATGTCACCATCCTCACAGTCACAGCTCAGGAGTCGTCGGCTTTCTACACACACATGAAGATTTCTGCTTGTAAATATTGTTTAATACTTGCAATTCTCGGCTATGACCCGTTTTGGAGTGAATTGTTGGGACAAATTCGCTCTTAACAGACCTCAGACGCAATGATAATTTTATAGGAAAATCTTATAAGACTCAAGATAATCGGGCGTTTGCCATCCTTGGTTGGGAAGAGGAAAATCAGGACAAAAACAACCCAATAATCTTTATGCGTGTACCTAGCTTTAGACGACTCTGTGAGATGCAAATATCCTAATATTAAAGAAAAGAAAACAACCTAAGGGTAAAGGACATTTTTAAGAGTGGTGGCATATTTTCTAATGTCACCAGAGTCTCGTGCTGTAGGAGGATAAACAGGAAGGCTCTGTCCTGCTCTGGAAATAACAGCAGTCAGCAGTCCAGCCAGGGCCAAGTGAAGTATACATCATGTCCAGGTCTGAAGAGAACAGCATCTACAAACGACATCTGCACAGATCACTTCATAAATCTACTAAAGTATGCTTAAGAAGGTCCATGACTGCAGCAGCAAAGATTTACATGCAGGGTCTGATGGTGGAGGAGGCTGAGAGTCAGTCCTGCTGTCTGCTCAGAAGCAGAGCTCCTCCAAGTTCATCAGTTTCATCTTACTGAGACGCTGGCTGTAGGATCAAGCCATAAAAACCATTCAGCAGATATTCACTCCCATTATAGATGAACCTGACTGGACCAGAGCTCACACCTGTTCTATACATCATAAACCTCTTTGATGTTCATGTATTAGAGGAGCAATGTGGAACAAAATCAAAGATCAAGCTTCAACTTGACATCTACGATTGGCACCAAGAGAATCAGAATCAGAATACTTTATTAATCCCGAAGGAATTTATGTAAGAACAGCCAAGAGAAAGAGGAGAAAGTTAAAAAAAAAAATCCCTGGATTCTTGTGGGACTGGATCGGGAGTCCTCCTGTACCGTGCTGCTGATCAGTGGAGTAGATGTAAACCACCTACTGCAGGGATCTCCAACTCCGGTCATTGTGAGCTTCCCTGATGAAACACACCTGACTCAAATCACTGGGTCATTAACAGGCTTGTGCAGAGGTGTGTTGTAGTCGGAGACATCTAAAACCTACAGGACAGTAGCTCATGAGGACTGGAGTTGGAGACCCCTGACCTACTGGACCTGCTGGGATGTGGAGCAGGACCCTGTTGTCCCATACGAATGGGCTGAAACCACAGATGATGTCCATTCATTCAAGTGAAATAGGGTGCCTGAAACTCTTTAGTATTAACAGTGGTATCTGACAGAAAAAAAGATTTAGAATCTGATATTTTATCAGCTCCAGAGTATTGATACGTCCATCCCTGTTTATATCAACTTTAATCCTTTAAGCTGACTTTTGAAACTGAGTCAAAATGACTCAGATCCTTTCTTAATTAAACTTGAAACTATCAATTTGAACAATGTTAATAGCTAAACTTAGACTTAATTTAATCACTTTTTAACAGCTGAAGGATCTAAGTTGGTTCAGCTGTTTTTACAGTGTGAATCACCAGGTTTTAAAAACAATGAAATGATCTTTACAGGGGAAATCCTTCAGATGGAGCAGCTACAGCATTATTTTATCAGAATCTGAAGGTGAGATAAGGAATGTGAAGCATCGCAAAGCCTTCAGTTTGTCCTTAGTATAAATATTTTAAACTGCTTTAAATGTGGTGGTTTAACAGAGAGGTCAGCACTCCATGTGTAGATGGAGGTGCTCTGTAGAGCATGTAGCCCTCTCTGTCTATCTTCCTCCACCACTGATCCATCTGCACTGGGAGGAAGAAATCTGGGATCTCCCATGAAACGCTTGGGAGAGCGCAGCCACACAAGATTGATGACACCTTCCGGAAGAAACAAAAAAATGTGGCCCCAGTGAAAAGTGTTGTACGAGACCTGATAGACTCGTCTCTTAATAAACATCAGCGATATGTCAGCCACGGCGAGCTGCACGGTGGCGGGTTCAGCTCAGCGAAACATCACTGCTGCATCCACAACACCCCCACTTTACAAGAAAAGGAGCTTCTCCTGAAGATTTCATGCAATTTTTTTGTCCTGCTACATTTTAGGCAGAATCAGTGTAGTTTTCCATTTAAATGTCGCTATAAAGCATCATTAATTCTTAATAATCATTCATGTTTGGATTGAAAACCTGAAAGATTACTGCAGCTGCTGATGTTAAAGCCTAAATGAATGGAGCTTTGACAGCTGACATCATTTCCAGAGGAAAGAGAGAATGAACATCATCTACAGCTTTCCTCTCCGAACCTGCCACATTCATACACTTCTCTGTTTACAATATTCTGTATTTCTACCATAAAAAGGTTGTATCTGTCACAATTCTATCTCCCAGACCTTCCCTCAGCGCTGTATAATGCCTGTTAAAGTCAGCCATGAGTGAAAATGCTGTTTTAAAATAAATAAGGAAAGTGAGCAGGAAATGTGAGGAGAGGGGAATATTACCGCGTCAAGCTGACAGACAGCCAGGGAAAATATAACAAGACTATCATCTGAAAGGAAACTGGATTAAATAAGAAACCTGGACCAACGCTGCATCTCCAGCCCTGGTATTGACATGTCGCCAGCCAAGGCCATTTTTCATTGTCTCATCAAGACAAAGCATCAAGAGAGATCAATCTGCCCCTCTAGCATCAGATAGACATGTCCCGTTTATAATTCCCTGGTGATCCACTGAATTTTTCAGCATCACAGTCACACTGTTGAATACTGGGAAGGAGGAACTGGAATCTGGATGGATGTCTGAACTCTAGAAATAAATGTGAATTAATGACAGATGTTACACACTGTTCATTGGAGACAACATGACAAATGTAGATAACCAGCGTATGAAATATGAGTGGACACGGGACGAGGGTGATGAGGTTAAGGCCTTAAAAACAGATCCCGGCTTCAGCCAGTAGAAGCAGCAGCTACAAGAACAATGTTTACTGGTTGATCACTGGTCTTCACAGTGGGATTACAAAGTTCCTCTGGGATAAAGTGTGTTAATTTTTCATTTAATTTCATTTAATTACTCCACCAAGTCATCTATCTATCTATCTATCTATCTATCTATCTATCTATCTATCTATCTATCTATCTATCTATCTATCTATCTGTCGTCCGTCCGTCCTCCGTCCGTCCGTCCGTCTGTCTGTCTGTCTCATGTAAAACCACCATATTCTGAAGCAATGTACTTTTGATTGACGTATGTAAATTATGATTACAATGATTTATAAAAAATTAAAGAGTTCCTTCTAGTTTGAGTAATGATGAATGCCTTGAGTTAATTCATTTCTCTTAGTTTGTTGCTTCTTGAATGTATGAAATGGGCCTTGGCAAGTGAATAGATATATACACGTAGATGTCGCCTCTGACGCTGCTGTCCATAGGAACGATGCGTCAACGCGGCTGCCATCTTGGGCCGGGGTGAGCCGCGTCTACTTCCTGCATTAGTCAACAGAGGTAGAGGTCTATCAACGATTAAAATCACCATAACTCGCTGAATTGTCACATGATTTTCAATCGGCTTAGTTTATTAGAAATGTCACACATTTTTATAAAACAACAGAATATATATATATATATATACATTTTTTCCACTTACACATACTCAGACACACCCACATGCAAACTGAATTTTTTCTACAATACTCAGAGAAATAATAATGGTGATGCCATATGGCAATATATTATGTTTATAATATGAATAATATAAAATATAAATAAATAAAAAAATAGAGGAATGTGTAAAAAAAAAACCTAAATAAAAAAAAAAAACAATTACCAGCTGGGTAAAACTGGCCACTTAGCTGGGTAAAGGGTCATTCATTTGGTAAACTGGTCACTCAGCTGGGTAAACTGGGTCATTCAGCTGGTGAACTGGTCACTCACATGCTACAAACTGGTCGTCAGTTGATAAACTGGTCACTCAGCTGGTGAACTGGTAATTCAGTTGGGTAAACTGGTCACTCAGTAGGTAAACTGGTTACTCAGGTATGTAAACTGGTCACTCAGCTAGGGTAAATGGGTCATTCAGATGGTAAACTGGTCTCTCAGCTGGGTGAACTGGTCATTCAGTTGGTAATTGGTCACTCAGCTGGTAACCTGGTCACTGAGCTAGTTAACTGATCATCCATTTGAATGACTAGTTACCAACTGAATGACCAGTTTGGACACTAAGCTGGTAAACTGATCAATCACATGCTAAACTGGTCAGTCAGTAGGTACAATGGTCACTCATCTGGTAAACTGGCAATTCAGCTGGTAAACTGGTCACTCAGTGGTATGAGGTCACTTGAGCTGGGTTAACTAGTTAGTCAGCTGGTAAACTGGTCACTCACCTGGTAACCTGGTCACTTAGCTGGTAAATTGGTAACTTAACTGGGTAGCTGGTCACTCAGATGTTAATCAGGTCACTTAGCTGGGTTAACTGGTTAGTCAGCTGGAAAACTGTGCATTCAGCTGGGTAAACTGGTCATCCAGTTGGTAACCAGTCACTCAGCTGATAAACTGGTCATTCAGTTGCTAAACTGGTCACTCAGCTGGGTAAACTGGTCACTTAGCTGGTAAACTGGTGATTTAGCTGCTAAACTGGACATTCAGCTGGGTTAACTGGTCACTGAGCTGGTAAAATGGGTCATTCATTTGAAAACTGGTTATGCAGCAGGTGAACTGGTCAATCTGTTGTTAAACTGGTCACTCAGCTGGTAAACTGGTTACTCAGGTGGGTAAACTGGTCACTTAGGGCGGCAGTGGCTCAGGCGGTAGAGCAGGTCGTCCAATGATCGGAAGGTTGGCGGTTTGATTCCCACTCCCGCAGTCAACTGTCTTTGTGTCCTTGGGCAAGACACTTAACCCTCCTTGCCTCCAGTGTTGGCATCGCTGGTGTATGAATGTGTGGATGAATGTTCGGTGATGGTCGGAGAGGCCGTAGGCGCAGACTGGCAGCCCCGTTTCGTCAGCTTGCCCCAGGGCAGCTTGGCTACACACGTAAGCTTACCATCACCAGGTATGAGTGAGAAGTGGATGAATAATGGATTCACAATGTAAAGTGCTTTGGGTGCCTTGAAAATGCGCTATATAAATCTAATCCATTTATTATTATTAAACTGGTCACTCAGCTGGGTAAACGGGTCCTTCAGTTGGTGATTGGTCACTCAGCTGGTAAACTGATCAATCACATGCTAAACTGGTCAGTCAGTAGGTAAAATGGTTCACTAATTCTGGTGAACTGGTAATGCAGCTGAGTAAACTGGTCCCACTCAGCTAGTAAAGTGGTCACTTAGCTACTAAACTGGTCGCTCAGCTGGTAATGAGGTCACGTAGCTGGGTTAACAAGTTAGTCAGCTGATACAACTGGGCACTCAGCCGGGTAAACCTGGTCTTCAGATGGTAACCGTTCACTCAGCTGGGTAAACTTTTTATGCAGCTGTTAAACTGGTCATTCAGTTGGTAACAGGTCCATCAGCTGGTAAACTGGCCACTCAGTTGGTAAACTGGTAACTCAGCTTGGTAAACTGGTCACTCAGCAGGTAAAACTGGTCACTCAGATGGTAAACTGGTCATTCAGTTTGTAAACTGGGCACTCAGCTGCGTAAACTGGTCTTCCAGATGGTAACTGTTCACCTCAGCTGGGTAAACTGTTTATGCAGCTGTTAAATGGTCCATTCAGTTGGTACACAGGTCACTCAGCAGGTAACTGGTCACTCAGATGGGTAAACTGGTCATTCAGTTTGTAAACTGGTCACTCAGCTGGTAAACTGTTCACTCAGCTGGGTTATCAGGTCACCTAACTGGGTAAACTGGTCATTCAGTTGGTAACTGGTCACTCACCTTGTAAACTGGTCATACCAGTTGGTAACTGGTCACTCAGCTGGGTAAACCAGTCGCTCACCTGGTAAACTGGTCATTCAGCTAGGTAACTGTCCATGCAGCTGGTAAACTGGTCACTCAGTTGGTAAACTGGGCCCTCATCTGGTAAATTGGTCATTCAGCTGATAAAACTGGTAACTCATTTGGGTAAGCTGTTCACTTAGCTGGGTAAACTGGTCATTCAGAAAGTAACTGGTCACTCAGCAGGTTAACTGCTCATTCAGTTTGGGTGACTGGTCACTCAGCTGGTAAACTGGCAACTAGTTGGTAAACTGGTCCTTCAATTGGTAACTGCGCACTACATGCTTGGCTGCACACATTAACTGTGTAGCATGGAGCAATAGAGTGGAGCATAGAGTGGAGCATAGAGTGCAGAGACAGGACGAATCACTTTACCAGCATTTTTCTGTTTAACATAATGCAGTTTTTGTTTAATAATATATGTTTTATAATATTTTGTCAAATGCATGTTTGAATCATCACTCACACATGTAGAAATCATTATTAATAATATAATAATAAAAAAAAGATAGTAAAAAAAAAAAAAAAAAAACTCTTTGGGAGCCCCTAGTGTGGACGGGGCCATAAGCATGTGTTTAACCCACTTATGACCCAGGCCGGCTCTGGGCTGGCCAAAGGAGGAAGTATAGACCACAGATATTAAAACATGGAAGCTGTTCACCATGCATGGAGGGTTCCACCCCAAATCCAGAGTCCAGAGGCTATACACTAAGCACAAAGAGGGAGGCCGAGGACTAGTGAGCATCAGGGCCATTATCCAAGATGAAATATCCAAGCTTCATGAATACATCAGGTAGATGGCCCCAAGGGATGAAGCACTGAGTGTCTCAGGCAATGGAACCTGAAGGAGAATAAAATGGAGGAACCATCATAGGCGGACAAGCCCTCCTGCATGGGATGTACCACCGACAAATAGCTGAAGTGGTGAATATGAACCAGTCCTACCAATGGCTTGAGAGGGCTGGACTGAAGGACAGCACAGAGGCGCTATTCATGGCAGCACAGGAGCAAGCCTTGAGTACCAGGGCAATGGAGGCCCAGATCTACCACACCAGGACCCCAGGTGTAGGCTGTGCAAAGAGGTCCCTAAAACAATCCAGCACCTCACAGAAGGGTGCATGATGCTGGCAATATCAGGACAAAGTCACACAAGAAACTGGAGAAATATCAAGGACTCAAGGAAGAGCTGGAGAAAGCCTGGAAAGTGAAGGCAACAGTAGTACCAGAGGTCATCGGAGCACTGGGGGCCGTGTTCCCCACACTGGAAAAAAGGCTCCACCACATACCTGGAGAACCATCAGACATCTCCATCCAGAAGAGATCAGTCCTAGGAACAGCTAAGACACTGGAGGACCCTCAAGCTCCCAGGAGGTTGGGTGTGAGAGAAAATGTATTGCTTATCTGTGGTTTGGGTTGCAGGGGCAGCTGCCTAAGCAGGGAAACTCAGACCTCCCTCTCCCCCGGCCACATTCACCAGCTCATCAGGGGTAATCCCCGAGGTGTTCCAGGCCAGCCAAGAGATGTTGTCCCTCCAGCCTGTCCTGGTGGAGAAACTCATTTCAGGCCACTTGTATTCGAAATCTTGTTTCGGTCACTTCCCACAGCTGTTGACCATAGGTGAGGGTAGGAATTGGAGAACCTTATCTTTTGGCTCAGTTCATTTTTCACCACAACATCACACCCTAAACCTTCCACTGTGCCTGTGGGGAGACATCCCTGGAGAACCAGAACGCCAAATCTGGCCCCATCACCACCCCCAGCCATAAGATGGATGGATGGATGGATGGATGGATGGATGGATAGATAGATAGATAGATAGATAGATAGATAGATAGATAGATAGATAGATAGATAGATAGATAGATAGATAGATAGATAGATAGAAGAGAAATTCACAGTTTTAGCAGCAAGTTACAGTAAAAAATGCAAAACAAAACTGTGACATCCAGAGTCCACATGTGGATGTGTTTGTGGTGTGTGTGTGTGTGTGAGATAAAGTGCGTGTGTCCGAGAGAAAGCAGGGAAGGAGATTGGTCTGGGGATGTGGGGTCCAGAGGGAAGCAGATTTCCCTCCAGAAGGTACTCATCTTACTCATCCTGACGCCACACACAGACATATACACACACACACACAATTTGGATTTTTTTGTGAAATCCTATTTCAAATTCTAATTAAATGCAAACTTGTATGCGATCTCCTGTATGAACCATATTCGCACCAAAAGTGTTCCTGCGTGCGAAGAAGACACGACGACGTGGCTTCGTGTTTGCGGTAACAGCAGGGAGTATGTTGCAATTGTAAAGTTTTGTCCAACCGCCGCCAGCACATTTTCAATGGCCTCGTTTGAAGGAGGAGATTACAAAAGAGGAGAGCCAGATCTTTGGCCATGGCATTTTGTGGAGCAGCAGAACGTCTGTACAGAGAAATGTGGGGTACAGAGTTGTACAAATAAGAGTTTATAACAATTTGTATCAATGTGTATCAGTGACATGTAGACTGGATTAATGCAACCCGGCAGTTCAGTCTGATGTCACATTGCAAACATCGGACACGTATCAGATTTAGGACCACATATCCAAGTGGCCTGGGTTCTTATGAAAAAGATCAAATACAGGTTGCATAGGGGCAAAAAAATTGGATTTGGGTCACTTCAGCCTGCAGTCTGAACATACCCTAAGTGATGGAGGTAATCTGGTCACGGTAACTGGTTCTTTAAGGAGGCAGACATTTTCTCAGTGTGGATGTTGTCTACTAAGAGATTCCTAAACTGTTGAATACACAGATTATTTTTGGTTTTCCAGTTCACAAGGATAGTTTTCTTTGCGATGCATAATGCTGTGCGTATCATGTGTGCAGAGTTGATTAATGTCACCCAAGTCACCGAGTAGACACAGTGCGGGGTTTGCAGGAAAATTAAACCATGTTGACATGTCTTCACATACCTGAAGCCAGAACCTGCAGACAGGTGTGCAGGACACAAGGCATGGAGATAGTTGTCAGGTATGTTTTCATGCAGTGTGTGCAGATGTTTGACTGTGACAGACCCATCCTGAACATCCTTGTTCCTGTATAATGAGTTCTATGCAGAATTGTATTAGTTGCATATTAGAATTCTTAGTCATTTTAAAGGTGGCATATTTGTGACCATTTATCTTTATTAAAGTTTACTGGCTAAGTCAGCCTCCCATTTTGAAGTTGGAAGACAGATTCAATCTTCTAGTTTAGATAATAATATAATAATAATAATAATAATAATATAATAATAATAATAATAATGATATATATATAACATATATATGTGTATATATAGCTAAGCGTTATGACATTGAGATTCATGAATTCTGCCACGCTGATGAGGTAGCTGTACGTTTAATTGATTAATGGTATATTTTTTACATATAATAAGATTTAAGCTGGTGATATTATAAAATGTTTTGCTACTGATTCCATATTGTGAAGTGAGAATATTAAATGAGAAGAAGTTTCCATTTTCTATTATATGTTCTAACTGTTTTATTCCTTTATTTTTCCATTGAGTAAAATTGATCAGCTTTTGTTTTGCAGGATGTCAGGGTTGTTTCCAGAGGGGTGTAAACTTACATGGAAAAAGTGAGGATTTGGTTATTTTTAGAAAATCCCACCAGCCACTAAAGAGGAACTGATATGATGCTTTTAAAACACCTTATGTGTTTTGATGGTTGAGCTGATGAATGGCAGGTCAGAGAGAAACAGATCCTCAACACAATGCTTGCTCTACATCTAACCATGGTTCATCCAGACTGCTAGGTTTAAGCCATTTGGAGATATACTGCAGCTTGTTAGCTAGAAAACATGATAAAGTTGAGTAGCTCCAATCCGCCTCTATCTTTAGTCTGTTGTAAAGTTTTAGACTGATACTGATGGCTTATTTTTCAATAAACAATTTAGATATATGTGAGTCCAGTGACTTAAACCAGCTGGAAGATGGTTTAGTGCAGGGGTCACTCGCGATCTTCCAGCAGCTTGTGAGGCCCTTTCCAGTCGCTCTCCAATAACAATGAAAGTAATAATAATAATAATAATAATAATAATATTGATCACACACACACACACACAAAACGATTTGTCAGGAGAAATTAGTAAAAAGTATTAATTCAATCAAAATTACAGATGCCTTGCCCTCTTTTGAGATTAAACCTTTTTTTTTTTTTTTTTTTTTTCCAACTAGCTGCCAATCAAATGTTTGAGTTGCTCTGCTGAATGTGATTTGAACGGGGTGTGCAGAGGGAGGAGGCATGGGCAGACCAGGGCAGGTGCCGGGCTCTTGGTAAAAAATGGCAGAGTTCAGTCATACTAGTAAGAGGCAAAGAACTTATTTTTACGAGGAGTGGGAAAAGGACAAGTGTGTGTATCTGATCTGTGGCGCGAGCCTGGCAGTTGGTAAAAAATGTAATGTGGAGCGGCATTTCACCACAGTTCACAGCAACTTTTGTCAGGACTTTCCAGTGGGAGCCAACTTCTGTAGAGAGAAGATAAAAGAGCTTAAAACTGCACTCCAAAAACAACAAGCTCTGTTCACAACACCACCAAAGAAGGCTACTGCATCGCCCGAGGCATCAGTTAAAGTGGCGCACATCCTGACCAAGCACAAAAAGGCCTTCACTGATGGCAGGGTCATTAAAGAGGCTATGACCACGGTGGCAGAAAAATAAGACAGATTCTGTCTGCTGTTGCTAGTGTCCAGCTTGGTGCAAACACTGTGGTGCGGAGGGTGTGTGTACTGTCTGTGATGCAGTGAGACAACTGGAGTCGGACCTGAACAGGTGCTCCAGGTTTTCACTCCAATGTGAAGAGTCTGTGGATTCCAGTGACACAGCGCAACTGGCTGTTTTCACACGGATGGCTTTTAACATTACTTCCACTGAAAACCACCACCAAGGGAGTGGATATTTAGAACGCCGTGAAGGCATACTTGGTGGAAAAAAAGGTTCCCATTGAAAACGTGGTCTTGATAACAGCTGATGGAGCACCAGCTATGACAGGTCGTCACCTGGGATTTATTGCTCATTGCAAAGCAGACCCGGACTTTCCTAAATTTCTGAACTATCATTGCATCATTCACCAGCAGGCTATTTGTGGAAAGGTCCTGGGGTTTGATCATGTCTCCACATGTGCAAAGGCCAAGCAACACCGGAGCTTCAAGCTTTTCCTGGAGGAATGTTCTGCAGAATATGGAGATCTGCTCCTTCACACTGAAGTCAGATGGCTGAGCAGAGGTAAGATACTACAACGCTTTCTTTTCTTGCTTGGAGACATCAAGGCTTTCATGGAAATGAGGGGAGATGATGCCTCATTACTAAGTGATGCTGAGTGACTGCTAGATCTGGCCTTCCTGGCCGATGTGACTGAAAAAATTAATCAACTGAACCAGCAGATGCAAGGTAGAGAAAAAATGTATGTGACATGATTAGTGCTGTGAAGGCATTCAGTGCAAAACTCTCGTATTGCTGAACAGCAACACAGGAACAAAAAAGTTGTTGAAGGTACAAAGATACTGTGATCCGTTGTCCAAGCTGAGACAGGAGTTTTCAGATTCTCTGACTTTGGGAAACTGAGCCTGTATGACATTTATTGCCAACCCTTTCCTGGACGTGGATATCAGTGAGTTGTCAGGACAGATGGCTGAACTTTTTAGTGTTGTTCCTGTGGAGATGGAGATGGAGGTCTTAAACCTCCAAAATAATATCCAGCTAAAATCCCAGCAGCACTCGCAGAATTTCTGGAGTTTGGTAGAGCCAGATAATTACAAAAATCTTCACAAGGCTGCTCTGAAAACCTGTGCTTTGTTTGGGTCGACATATCTGTGTGAATCTCTCTTTTCTGACATAAACGTCATAAAATCAAAGTAGAGAAACAGACTGGCAGATGAGCATTGAAATGACTCCATCAGGGTGAATCTCACTGGATACACTCCTGCATACAGATCTGTTAAATCCACGCAGTCTTCTCACTGATGGAAACTGTTCAACATATAGAAGTCATGAGATGATGGTGGATTTATATACACGAACTTGAATTGTTTTTTGTTACGTTTCAACATAATGTGACTTTAGAAAAAATTCAGTCATACAGAAATAAGCTTTGACTTTATTTTTTTTTCCAAGAGTACAGCATACATGTGCTAGTAGTGAATTATCTTTTTTTTTTGGGGGGGGGGGGGGGGGGGGGGGGGGTGTTTATACATCACTGTTCCTTTTCACAACAATTGAAGTTTTGAAATACAACGTATGCAACATGCACATGGTTGTGAATTTAAGTTAAAATGCAAAATAAGGAAATTCTGTTGTGCATGGAAATTAGCAATGTGAATAAATGTTACTTAACATAAATAGCTCTACAGCCCTTTCATTGGGTTAAAGTAGCTCACAGAAAATAAAAGATTGGAGACCCCTGCTTTAGTGGGTATCATTGAACCACCATTTTAACTGTGGCAACCCTCCCCATGAGTGGTATAGGTAAAGCCTGGTACATACATAACGATTTATTTAATCTTGTGAGATTTTTTATCTGGTTGAGACCTCACACGTGAAGATAAAAAAAACAGTTATGATTGTACTGTGTGTGGTGTGCTCTGAAAATGTAATCACAGAACAACACACACATGACGATGCTGTCCAGCAACTCATCTACAATCTAGTCCTCCGAGCCGGACAAACGTTGAAACGTAGAAGAAGAACCATAGCAACAACCGGCAAAAAACGAAGAAGAAGAAACATAGTAACATCCGGAAAACACAACACCCAGCATGGAAGAGGATATACAGTACGAGGGAATGATGGTGGTCTTGGGACTACTGTTAACAGAAAAAGACAGAACTGAAAAACGTAACAGACTGGAGGCGCGTGAACACAGACTTTATTTACTTCCTTGTTCTCCAGCCAGCTCGCTCTCTGATTGGCTACATTCCGCACCACGTCACCATGCACGCAGTCAGAATGTACGTGTTGTCGGCGTTCCTCAGAAATCGGCATTGAAATATTAAACATGTTCACTGTTCCAAATTGTCGGCTACAACCCGTTTTGGAGCGGATTATCGGGACAAAGCGGTTCGTAACACACCACAGATCAAATGATAATTGGACAGGAAAATCTCACGATGATCGGGCGTTTGCCATCCGAGGTCGGGAGGAGGCAAAATCGGGACAAATACAGTCCAAATATTGTTATGTGTGTACCAGGCTTAAGCCTCTTCACCATGAGAGATCATCATCTATTGTTTGAAGTAGCTGGACATAATTTAGCTTTGTTAGTTCTGATAACCTGGGGGAAATGTTTATGGCTAAATATCTAATGTTTCCAGACCATATTGTAGATAAGTTGATTAGTCATGATTACATCAACTATCAAGGTAGCTGGCAACTAATTGTGGCAAGCTTGGGGGAGTAAGTAAATAATATTTTAAAGTTGCTGACAACGCCACCCTGGGACTTTCACCCAGGGAATAATAACAGAACTCCAACAAGGCAACCAGGTCCGTTATACTAACGAGGCATGAGACAAGCGTCCAATTAATTAAACAATCTTTATTTAAAATAAACAAAACAAAACCCACGGTTCAAAAATGAAAGATGGCTGAGGCTTACCAGGAGATAGGTGGGCTTGCACACGTGCAAGACAAACACACTTCACACCGCACTTCAGTCCCACAGCACAGGCAAATGTGATCGGCATGCAGATGAGGGGAGGATCAGACTAGGAAGGGGACCCGCACTGCAGAGGCACCACCACTCCAAGCTCTCAGACCACTAAAATAAAAAGAAATACAAGTGTTAGAAACAGTGGAGTTAAACACAATAAAAGGGGCAACAAATAAACTAAAA
The DNA here is from genome assembly GCF_017639745.1 of Melanotaenia boesemani. Taxonomy (NCBI): domain Eukaryota; kingdom Metazoa; phylum Chordata; class Actinopteri; order Atheriniformes; family Melanotaeniidae; genus Melanotaenia; species Melanotaenia boesemani. Next base: position 34,318,290 of record NC_055695.1, on the reverse strand, counting down.
AAGTGCCCACAAGCCGTGGATTCACCTACCCGGATGACAGGAGTCGTGTAGACGCGGGAGGCAGCACAACACACGAGTTTCCCTACAGAAACACAGCCTGTTAACGCCTACTCAGCCAGAGAACCCGATACAGGGAAAGCAAAGTTGACATACCACTAAGCAGTCTTGTGTGTGAGAGCCAGTTCCACGCGCAGCAGTAATAATCTCCACGACAGCCGGAAGTCAGGTGACCTGTCAACCAGACGAACCTTGCCCAAAAGCTGGCTCTAACGCCTGCTTAAAAATATTGTCGCTCCCTTCCCGCTGATTTGTGTCGATACTGCAACCACTCACCTCATATACTGCCACATAATTTAATATCAACATTACTGTTTATATTTTTTTTAAACTTGCTTTTCTCTTAAGAAACTGTACCTTCCACTGTCTTGTCCTGCCTTTCTGTCCTTGAGGCACATGTGCAGTAGTAGCAATAGGTGTCAGCCATGACGTCATCGGAAGAGTTATACCTAAACAGACTGTATTGTGGCGAGCTGGCAACTGAACTCCAAGAGTTTGGGAGCATTTCATAAAAAATTTAAGGAGAGCATGTGCAATGCAACTCTGCAAGGTTGAACATGGCAGTTATGAAAAGACGATGCCTAGCATCTTTAAAAGAAATATATGTTGTGGCAGAATGAATTTCTGATGAAGAGGGGACAGTTTTGTTTTGATAAGCTAACTGGCTTGTTAACTGTTTAACATTGTCAACAGTGAGCTGCTTAATTGTATTGATTGGCTGTAAACATTAACAGAAGGTGATGACAATTTCATTACTCGTTAGGACATATATGTCAATTGTTTGCTGTAACGTTATAACACAAAGTTTCATGTTTCAATAGGGAAATGTGATAACACTAATGTTTTACTTTATATAACACTAAGTTACAGTGTTAACAAACTTTGATTCCTCTTCAGTGGACAACTTTGTTACCCAAAGCCAACAACATGCACACCTTGGCAAGTAAATTCCTAAATGAAGTAATCTTGAAACATGCTGGTGATGGACTTGAGACTTGACCCCCTTTGTCTATTGTTGGACAATCAAAGAGATGATCAAGCAGTTCAACCCAGAAATACCATCCTAACTACCAACCAGAAAAAACTTTTCAAATTAAAAGTGAACTATCCTTAGTGTCTTTAATTAGATAGCACATGAATTCATTCATTTGTTCTCTGTACCACTTGATCCAATACGGGTTGCGGGTAAGCTGGAGCCTATCCCAGCATTAATAGGTGAGAAGTAGGGTACACCCTGGACAGGTCCATCGCAGGGCCAATTGGTGACAAACAACCATTCACTCCTAGGGAGAATTTAGAATTTACACCCCGCCAGCCGAGATTCGAACCAGCGACCTTTTTGCTGTGAAGCTGCAGTGCTAACCACAACACCACCGTGCAGCCCATAGCACATAAAACCTACAGATAACACCTCAAGCTGGAAGCTAACAGTTATATAAGAGCAGCTGCACACGGGTGCTCTAAGGTACAATTTACATATGATCCGATTAGTCGACTAATCACCAAAATAATTAATGACTAGGTGATTAACAAAATAATAATAACAACAATAATAATTGTTTGTGGCAGCGCTTTTTGGGCATGTTTTGTAAGTCACAGTTAATGGACATAACTATAGTCTTAAACCACTTAATAGAGTAGTCAGATATTGATGAGAATGTGTTAATAAGTGCGATTGTCTGGGGGAGAGATGTCAGTGAGTTCTGGAGGAAAAGTAATAAATCATCAGCATAAAGACTTATGTTCTATATTTTGACATGGATTCCTTTAATCTCTTTATTTTGTCTTATGGCAGCAGCTAGGGGTTCAATAAAAATAGCAAAGAGTGATGGAGAAAGCGGTCAGCCCTGTCTGGTGCCTCTCTGCAAACAGAAGCTTGTAGAGGTTTGATCATTGGTCTTCACACATGCATTTAAGTTGTTATACAATATTTTTATCCAATCTATGAAAGATGACCCAAACCCAAATTTGTTTAATGTTGCAAATAAAAATTTCCAGTTTACTCGGTCAAATGCTTTTTCTGCGTCTAAAGAAATGACTGTGGATTCCAGATTATGTAGAGTAGAATAATCTATGATGTTAATTAATCTACGCATGTTAGTAGAGGAATGTCTACCTTTAATAAAGCCTGTTTGGTCAGGATGTATTATTAGAGGGGTTATTTTTTCTATTCCTCTGGCCAAAGCTTTGCTGATTATTTTAAGATCTATGTTTAGATGGTAAATGGATGGAAGTGTGGGGTCTTTTCCTGGTTTTAATAGTACAGTCATATTAGCTAAGTGCAAAGTTAATGGTATTTTTTGTTTTTCCCTTTATTTCTAATATCATATTGTAGAAAGTGGGTGCCAGCGTTATCAAGATTCTTTGTAGAATTCTGCTGAATAACCATCTGGCCCTGGGTCATCTGGACCTGGAGCATCTGGACCTAGGGCCAGGGGCAACACCTGGCCTGGGGATTCCCGGCTCTAGCCCTGAACATTTCACATCAAGCCTCAAATATTTTTTTTTATCCCAGAAGGAATAAGTTTACATTCCCTCAGCAGCCTTATGACATTAAAGAAGTTGATAGTTTTGTAATTTCCTGGCTTATGTGAATGCAACACAGGTACAATATGATCAATCACAGAAGAATTTTATGGAAGCGGGGAATCCTCCGTGTTTTATTGGCTGACAGCCCGGCGATTTATCCCTAATCTGAACTCTGGTGTTATTTCGAGATCATCATCAGCGGTCAAAAATGGACATCAGACGGTTTTTTATTTAGAGAAGAGAGAAACTCTTCAGTTGTGGTCGCTGCCGATGGGCAGCAAGACTCTGGGCCAACACATGAAACAGGTAAACCACAAATACTTTAAACCCTGTATGTCTTAAAATTGAATGAACATTAGGCAGATCATTAGTAACAGTACTTGATACTTCGAAGTTTAAGCTAGCTGTACTAAACCGTTAGCCCTGCCCTTTTCTGTTCTATACATCCAGTATATCTATAAATCCAGTGAAGTCTACGTGATTCACTGGTTTACCCGCTGCTGTGATGCGTTTGTGTTGTAGTGGATGGGAATGGCTTTCCCATTAGTGTTGGAGGTTTGCATTAGATGCTGTTTTAGTTTAAATATAGATAGAAAAAGAACGGCTTTATTATGTTATTTGCTGATGTTTTTGTTTACCTCCAGGTCACTGGTTGGTCAGTAGTTAAAGAGTTTTACAGAGTGTTTTACATTTTATGTTGCTCACAATATATTTATATTTGGAATACAAAACCAGTCTTTCATGATCTCACCTTTGAGTGGGTGTTTACTTAATGTATTAATGAGGTCACAGTCACAGAATAGATTTTAAAACCCTTCTGTTGGTTTACATCCCAGAACGGTTTAGGCCCAGAATCCATCTGTGATACGTCCAGAGAATATAAACTTGGCAGATCTCTTAGACCAGAGTCCAGACTAAACATGGAGAAGCAGCATTTAGCTGTTATGCTGCAAACAAGTGGAACAAACTGCCAGCAGAGATTAAACTTTCCCCAAATGTAGACATTTTTAAATCCAGGTTAAAACATTTCTTTTCTCATTTTTCTATGCATGAAATCTGCACGGTAACTTTTTAACTCATCTTGCATTTAATCATTTTATTGTAATTTAAGATTTTATTGTGATTCTTGCTATGTGTTGCTGCCTTTTATTATTTCTTAATATCTGTAATGTTTTTTTATTTTATGTAAAACACTTTGAATTGTCCTGTACATGAAATGTGCTGTACAAATAAACTACCTTGTCTTCTATGCTTAACGTACATAACCTGCTGTCCAACATTGTAAACAAAAACTGTGTGTGATGTGTGTGTAGGTCTGTTTGTGTGTATGTGTGTATGCGATTGTGTGTGTGTAACTGAAAGTGTGTCTGTGACTCATGTTCCTCCCCATGCTGCTCGGCCTGGCTGAAGCTTCTCTCTCCGGGTAGGGGGACAGAAAGGCTACCTGGTCCAGGTGCTCCTGGTTAACCTTCTTGTGCAGCTTTTCAAATGGACTTTCAGATTCGTGGTTTTTCCTTCCACATATTTTACCACCTGCTTCTTCTACAAGGCACTTTTAATCTTTGACATTGGTCATAATGAAAGAAAATCCCAAAAAGGTCTCTCCTCGCTTTCCTCCCACTTTCTTCGTAGCATCACGCTAGCCAGCTGCTGACATGTGATGTCACGGACCTTCAGGTGTCCGTACGATGCAGACACCTGGCGTAAATCCGGCAGAACAAAAGGAAATAGATTTCATATCAACCTGAGGGCTTATGTATAAAATAAATTTATAAAAAACAAAACGAAGGGACGTTTTTTGCTATAATTTTAGTTTGTTTTGTAACACACAATACAGTTTCAGTTAGTTTTTGTTTTTAAAAAACTCGTTTTTATTTCAGTTAACAAGAATGTTTTTTTAATTCTAGTTTTCGTTTTTTCGTTAGTTTTTGTTAAATAACCTTGCTAACTGCCAGATGCGAGCATGTTGTAAAAACAGTGATGGGCCACCTCCGTGTCCTGCACACAGTGTAGGCATCTGCTTTCTGGTCCGTAATGCCAACACCACACTTCAGGTGGTTTGTAGTTGGTAACAGTGTTGGTCTTTTTTTCTTTTCTTTTTTTTTTTTTGCGTGTTTCTTCAATCTCCACTTTCTGGTGCATAGTGCTGAGAATACAGACAGATTTTGTCTTTTTGGGGTGCATACACTGTCAGCAAAGCACTATCAGATGTGAACACCTCCACTGGTTTCTCTCATCAGGAGAAGTGGTGTGACGATTCTCATCCTGAAATGAGCCTCGTTTGCCAGGCAAAGGTCTGCATTGGGTCCGCTCAAAAAGCAGCAGCCATAACTTTCCTCCTGGACTTCTGAGTTTTAAAATTCTATCTCTGGGGCTTTGCTAATGTCCCAAATAAGAAAGCAAGATGCAGCTTGTGGCTTGTATGTGGCTTCCATTTGCCCCGTTCGTGTAGCAAGTCTAGTTACTTATATCTAATCTTGCAGAAATATGCCCAAATTCAGTTTTTTTCATATTCTTCTCAGTTGCGACATGCTCGTGTCTGTCCACAGCAGGAAGCCCAAGACTTTATAGGATAAAAGTAGACAGTATGGAGCTAAATGGAGCTTTGATGTGGTTCTGTTGGCTTCATCGGGCCATTATCTTGGGCTTTCACTTAAGTGATTTGCAGCCGAGTGTGAAGTCTTGTTCACGAGTGAGGGAAGGATGGAGCGGGAGATTGACAGGTGGATCGGTGCGGCGTCTGCAGTGATGTGGACTCTGCAGACTCGGTCTGTTGTGGTGAAGAAGGAGCTGAGCCAGAAGGCAAAGCTCTCAATTTACCGGTCGATCTACGTTCCTACCTTCACCTATAGCTCAGCTGTGGGTTAGTGACTGAAAGAACAAGATCGAGAATACAAGCGGCCAAAATGAGTTTTCCTCGCAGGAGGTGCCGGGCTCTCCCTTAGAGATAGGGTGAGAAGCTCAGTGATCCGGGAGGGGCTCAGAGTAGAGCCGCTGCTCCTCCACATCGAGAGGATTACACATATAATTCTTTCAGTGAACTCAGTGGCAAACAACTGATCTGAAAGTTAGAAACTGGATGGGGTGGTTCTTCTGGGTGGCTAAGCAAGCCGAATGCAAACTATGTAAATTCTTCATGTCATAAATTTACATAAAAACAGGCAGATGATTAGGTGTTAATACCCCCCCGAGAACACAGCCAATGAACATTTTCATAGGCTGGTATTTCTAGTGTTAACGCATGTTCTGAGTGAATGATAGCATGTATGAGGGTAGATCTTCCTTTTGGAAGAGGAGTTTGTAAAATACTTATGACTATTTAATGCCTCACCTTCCTTAGACATATTAGATTTTTAACAGGGAGCCAAGTTAACTTAATAGCAACTCAAACATGATAAAAGTCTTTTTTTATATATATTCTGAAGTCAGTTGGACCTCAGATGTCAGCAGTTTAAATTTGAGTTTCATTTCAATCCTTTACAATAGCATGCTCCAGGTGTCGATGGGCCTGGGCCCATACTCGTTCACTGCGCTGACACCAGTCATTGACAGCTGGCATGTTGACAAAGAGGTTGGTGTCCCAAAACACACTCAAAGGGAGCGAGCCATGTAGAAGGCTGATGAAGGGAGTTCTGAGCGTACTCTGCCCAAGGTAGGAACTCACACCAGGAGGTAGGATGATCATGGCAGTGTATATGGAGAAACCTGCTCACTTCCTGTATTTTCCACTCAGCCTGCCCATTGGTTTGGGGATGGTATCCGGATGAGAGATTTACCATCACTCCGAGCAGGATTTCCAGAACCTGGAAATGAACTGGGGACCCTGATCAGACACAGTATCTTCAGGAAGGCCAAAATTTCTAAATCCGACATGCTCGGATATTTCCCTGGCTGTTAGTGGCTGTGGGAATGCTCGGAAAAGGGATTAGTTTACATGATTTGGAAAACCTATCCACCACCACCAATATGCATGTATTACCTCATGAGGTAGGGAGGTCGGTCATGAAGTCCACTCCCAAAGGAGACCAAGGTCGCTGGGGATCTGGCAGAGGTCTGAATTTCCCCTCAGGTAAATGTTGGGGGCTGTTAGCTTGAGTGCAGACAGTACATCCATCTACATATTGGTGCACTTGGGCTGACATTCCTGGCCACCAATAGTGAGACTGCAGTAAGGTTAACGTTGCCGTGAAACCTGGATATCCTGTGCCTGGAACTGAGTGGATTGTTTCTATTAGAGGTAGACAGAAGTTGACAGGAACTAAAGTACAGTTGGGGGAAGTTTCTGGAGGTGGCGGATGATCAATCAGAGTCCACTGGATGGCTCCTTCAACTACATGAGCTGGCAGAATAGTTTCAGGGGTGTTGCACTCCTCCAGCCAATGCAGCCATTCTTCTAGGGCAAGTTTTATGGCTAACAGTTTTCTGATTATCCACATCGTAGTTCTGTTCTGCAGGGCTTAGTTTCTTTGAGAAAAATGCACATGGATGGAGGCGAGATGGTTGGCCAGACTTCTGCAACAGGACCGCCCCCACCCCCATAGTGGAGGCATCCACTTCTACACAGAAGCATAGATCAGAATTTGGGTGCCGTAGGACAGGTGCAGTGGTGAAGGCTTTTTGGAGAAGATGGAGAGTGGTTTCAGCCTCAGGAGTCCAAGTGAGGGTCCAGGCTTTATTACAGAGTAAAGAGGTCAGTGGTTCCGCTGGAGTACTGTAGTTCCGGATGAAACGTCTATACAAGTTTGTGAAACCTAGAAACCGTTGGAGAGCTTTAACATTGTCAGGTCGGGGCCAGTCTAAGACTGCCTAGCTCTTGCGTTGGTTCATTTTGACCCATTCGGGTCCCACCACGTAACCCAAGAAATCCACTGTTGGTTGATGGAAAGAACATTTTTTTAGACTTGAGGAACAGCTGATGATTGCGGAGCCGTTCCATCACCCGGGTTAGGTTGTGGATGTGAGTATGGAGATCTGGGGAGAAGATGAGAAGGTCATCAATATTAATAAGGAGGAACTGGTGGAGCACGTCACAAAAGATTTTGTTTCTAAAACCTTGGAAGACTGAGGGTATGTTAGCCAGTCAATATGGCATTACGAGGTACCTGTATTTGTCAGTACTCTGGTTCAGGGTCCGATAGTTGATACATGGTCTCAGGCCCCTGTCCTTTTGCTCTATAAAGAAAAAGCTGGAGGCTGCCGGAGAGGTAGAGGAGCGAATATAACCCTGTGCTAAGGCCTCGGCCACATAGTCCTTCATAGCTTGATGTTCCGGGATGGGGGGTTAGGGTAAATCTGGCCTGCTGGTAATTTATTACTAGGAATGTGGTCAATAGCACAGTCCCAGAGATGGTGAGGTGGTAGTTAAGCTGCGCGGCGAGGACAGAATACATCCTGAAATTGTCAATAGGCAGAGGGAATGTGAAGGAGTGGTGCACTGCCAGGGCTCTCCACCAAGGTGGCTCCAAGAGTTAAGCTAGTTACTGGTTGTCCTTGGGGTAGTTGAGGGAAGCATGTAGGAAAACAGGTGGAACCCCAACGCAGTTATCCCCTGTATCCCTGGAGAAGATAGGAGAGTGTTCCTGTAACCAGGGTCGTCCAAGAATGATCAGTTCAGTTCAGTTCAGTTTTTGCCATTTGCAGTAAAAAAACAAACAAAAAAAAACACATTGGAAAACAGTTGCAAAGAGCTGAAAGTGCACTGTCAACATTTGAACAGACAAAACATACTAAACATATCTGATGTAGAATGCTCTAAGACCAGAAATGCAATTTCCTCTCTGTGCAAACACCCTCCTGAAAGGGATAATGGTGGAGTTTGGAGATAGAATAGAATAGAATAGAATAGAAATACTTTATTAATCCCTTTGGAGAGTCCTCAGGGATATTTGGGTACCAGCAGCAATACAACACCAACAGTAAAGCAGGACAAGCACAAGACACAATATATACAGGTACAAAGTAAATTAGAGGCAACAAGGTGCAAGAAAAGCACAAATAGAATGCAATAAATAACAATAAGATAAGTTAAATAAAACAATATAAACAAACATTGCACACAGTAGAGGTGGTACAGATTCCCAGTTCACTATTGCACGTATAAGTTATAGCAACTGTTTGTATGGGTTATTGTGCATGTGTTGTATCAGGCGGACTGCACACCTCCCTCTCCCCCCTCCTTCTCCCCCTCCTGCCTAATGCAGAGTTGTACAGTTATGACAGATAGATGAATGGTACACTGTGTAAGGTTCTTGCCTGTGACAGATTGGATGTTTAAATGCCCCGGGAAGCAGTGGCATCAGAGCTGTAGGCGCTATCGCAAGGAGCCGAATATGAAGTTTCCTGCTGAGCCGGAGTCCAGGAGGGCCGTGACTGAAAGGGAAGCAGTTGGCAGGGACAGGGTGACAATCATGGTGAGAAGATCAGAATGAATGCTTGTTACTGAAGCCAGTCACCAGGGATTGGGGAGGACGAATGGGGCATGCCTCTATGTGGGGGTTTGCCTGGCCACAATATAGGCAAAGACCCTCAGTGAGTTGGCGATGCCGCTCCGTGGGGGTGAGACGCATGGCTTCCACCTGCATGGGGTCGGCCTCAGCCATGGATGGTACAACGGCAGCAGGAGGCAGGTCATGCAGGCAGCTCTCTCACTGGTGCGCAACCCGTATTGCGAGCTAAATAAACCTTTCCAAACCAAAGCTGTCAGCATAAGATGATAACTGGAGGCAGAGCTCGGGATCCAGGCTCATGCGGAAGTGGGTGAGTAGAACCATCTTGTTCTAACCATTAGAGGCAGCGAGTGTACGGAAGGTGAGGGCGTGGTCAGTAATTGTCTGGCGTTCCTGCCGTAGCTGGAAGAACAGTTCTTGGATTGAAGAATCTCCCTGCTGGGGTCCAAAAACCTCCTGAAAGTGTGAAACAAGTATAAGATTGAGTGATGGCACCTTCCTGTTGCCAGAGCACCTCTGCCCACTGGACAGCATAGCCAGAGAGGAGGGAGATGACGCGGGTGATCTTTGAGCTTTCTGTCGAAAAATCAGCCGGGATTCATTTCCAGGGAGAGTGCACACTGGAGTAGAAACTCATTACATTGATGCAGGTCTCCGGAGTAATGGTTCGGCGAGGCCATTGGGCTGGTGGTGGGAGATGACTCCATCACATTTCTGTTTTGGTTGGTTGGAACTTCTGTTGGGAAGGACCCCACAGACAGATTAGATCTTTAAGGATTTTAATGAAGAACAGATTGAAGACAATGCTCTTACAGTGGATGACAGAAAAACTGGAGATCTTCAGAAAAAAAGGTGAGTCTGGACCAGGAAGGGAAAAGAAGGAGAGTTCGTCTATGCTAGAACGAGGTCCTACAAGGCGTGTGACTGTGGAGCTGGTGTATATAAAGCTGGTTGGGTTATGTGATCACAGCTGTGGATAATCAGTACTCAGATGACTGAGAGCGGGAATGCAGGGAAGGAGGAGGAGTGTCCATGGCAGAGCCTGGTGCAGGCGTTACGATAACACACACACACACACACACACACAAACACAAACACAAACTCATTCTTATGGTTTTTTATCAGGAATACTTTTATAAACATATAAACTTCTAACAGAAAACCTGCTCAGGAAGAAAAACTCAGCTTTTTTTCTTGTTGAGGGGACACTTGGTGTGTTAAATATCATTTGTTTTTATTTGTGAAGCGTTCACAGTAAAATCTAAGAAATCTCATTTGTACAATGGAGATTTTTATTACTTATTTTGTAAGTCTTTATTTTATTATAATTTTTGGACAACTCTGACCTTCACGTTACCAACAGCCATTCATTTAGCCTGGACCAACTGTTACTTTGAGCATTTTCTTGAAGTGCTGAAGAAAACACATCCAAAAGAAAAGATTTTTCCGGCGCAATCACAGAGACGTAAGTGGATCTGAAGCCTCCCACAGAAACACAAGTGCTGGCTGTTCACGTTTTGCTGGACGAGCTGGAGGAGCTTCCCAGCAAAACAGAGTCCTGCACACTGTTCCTCAGACCTGAGCAGGAAAACAAGCTGATTTATTTCAGAGAACTGAAGTCAGACCCGCCCGAGGACGAATCGGAGCCAGAGCAGCTTTTGTGAGGAATAAGATGTTTGACGAGTGAGGCCCCCTGAACACTGAGCCTTCTGACCACAAATAAACACCAGCCTCAGCGGGGCCCTGCGCTCCGGCCCCTGCATGGTCAGCACCGCGAGCGCATCAATCACAGCTGGAGCCGGGGCTCCCCAAGGTGGCTGCAGCTGCCGCTCGGCGTGCGCACACACACACACACACACACATGCACAGGGACATACACACACACGGTACAAGCAGCACAAAAGAAAACAAAAAACATAAAATGTGAATTTGATCTTAAATATTTTCTATCACATTTTTTATTATTTTACTGGAATAATGAAAATCATATATGACAAAAATAACATGTATGAAGTTAGTTTATTTCCTTTAGGTTGTGTCCTGATGTGATGATGAGGAGCAGTGAAGAAAACAGCAAATCTGACTTCACAGACTAAACTAACAGCAACAGTCAAAATAAATGACGTATACGATTATTTTTATTATTATTTTTACTATTATTATTATTATTACTTTTATTATAATTATTATTATTATTACTATTATAATTATTATTATTACTACTATTATAATTAGTAGTACTAGTAGGAGGAGGAGGAGGAATTTTGTAGGGATTTTTTTAATTCAGACTTATAAATATAAATTTTGAAACCTGATTTTCACTTTTTATGATAAAAGATAATAAAACAAAAAAAGTGATAAACAGTTTGAATCTTTCTTTGTTTTACTGTGTACACAAAGAGAAGCTGAAGGATAGAAGGTTAAACAGAGAAATAGTCCAGGCAGGTCTGGTCTTCCTGTAGTTTGTGGGATCAGGTGAGGAGGAGGGGCTTTATGCAGCGATGATAACTGATTGTATGAGAGGAATAAAATAATGTAGCTGCTGGTGTTACACACAGTATTCACCTGCGTGACACAACTGAACGTGTGATACAGATGAAGTGTTATCAGCTCATCTAAATGCATCTGCAGCTGAATTTCTCTCCAGCAGGAAGGATGACTTCATTATTTTTATCATCTTAAATGAGTTTTCTTGCTTCTGTATGCTGAGCTTTATTTTCCTCATTTCATTTCAGCTTGTTAAGCTGCATTTGAAAACATCATCAGCCTTTCCTGGTCCACAGTGCCCCCTGCTGGTTCAAGACTCAAACCAAAACTGGAATAAAAACCATCCCATTCCCCGCACTCCAAAGAGACAGTTCAATCATTTCAGATGAGTGAAACAGAACTCAGATGTTGCTCTGACAGAGGCAGCAAACATGAAATCTGAGAGTTCCTCTCTGACGTCTGGAGAGCTGAAGTCAAAGCTTCATTACAACAGCTCATATTTCTGTTCGCTTTGCCAAGTTAATGCCAAAAACTCGCAACTAGAAAATGTCACCCCAAAAAATGTCAAAAAAATAAATCTGATGCAAAAAAGACAAAAAGAGACTGACGCTCACAGAAGTCCTCACACAATTTAATGGTTAATAAACAGAAATTCAGACTTTACTGATTATATTCAACAAACAGAAAGGTTCAGTTGCGGATTGAAAATATTTTCAGATGAATCTAAAATCTCTGGTGTCAAGTCTTTACTGGGGAAAGTCATCCCTGTTGAAACAGACCATTATAAAAAGGGAAAGTAAAGAAAAGACAAACTAAATCTGGAAAATATCCATTTTCTCTCCTTATAACGAAGGTGTTGTTCAGCGTATAAATGTGCTGAAGGGAGAGAAAATGGTGCCAGCTGAATATTCATTCCCTGGGTGGAAGCAGCCGACATCTGGCAGAGTGATAGATATCTGTCAGACAGCACCAGAAACCAGCTCGAGTCCTGCAGCAGACATGTTCAGCTGCAGCTTTTCTGGATAAAAGTGGGTGTTGAGCAAAGACGGAGCTTCCTGACCTACATGTGTGTGATTTATGTTCTAATTGAAAGCAGCTTAGGGAAGCATTAATTAGTCCAGGGTTCTTTCCTCCTCTGCCATCATCAACACATCCTCTCAAAGCTCTCCATCTAATTGATATTGTGAGCAAAGATCATAAAATTTACCTAAATCAAATAAAACATACTTAATTGGCCGACTTATTAAATTTCACAGTCCATTATGAAAATTGATATTATGTTCCTTTTGTGGAGGAGGTAATTGAATTTCTAATAGAACATTTAGGTTTTTTAAATGACCTTTTTTCAATTAAAACTCTTTAATTGAAGCTGTATCGTTTTCCATTAGTTGATGTCATTTAATTAAACGGTATCAGGATATATAGGACACTTCGCTTCTCACTTTTTACACTTCTTATCGCCATCTGAAGAAAACTCACATAACCAATGGTCTTCATATCACCATGTTGTTTATAAAAACACGAGCTTTAGATATACTTCCATATTTTGGCACAAAGATAAATGGTCAGAAATTCTGTTGGCATGCAAAAAGGTTCCAGAGAGTCACATCATCCCTCATTTATCAGGTAATCGTATGACTGAAATCAAGGCTCGGCATTTATTGATGTAGACGTGAGCTTGGATCAATCTCACGACAGGTCTGAGATCGAGTAGCAAGTTTGAGTCCGTGTGGATCAGCGTTGCAGCTGAAAATAATTATTAAACCTCAAACCGTCTCAGCATCAGCAGCCGCGTTCAGGACTCAGAGACAACCCATTTACAAGAAAGCATTAAAACGGATTCCCAAAACCAATACAGTAAAATATCCTACATATATGCTGGGAGTGCACACGGACACACTTAAAATGATTTGGGAAAATAACAAATATGATAAACATCCAAAGCCCACACATGACAATTAGAACAGCTCAGATTTAACAGGCCCATAAATCATTAAACTCCACAGTTAGACATAATGATCAATACAAACAGATCTGTGTTGCTGGCAAACCCTGCCACAGAGCAGGGGCAGAGTCAGCAGTGCTCAAACATGTGCACAGTGGAGGCGGCTTCGGGTTTCTGGAGAGCTGGTGGATGTGTCTCGGACCAGTGGGGGACTCCGAAGAATGTCTCTGATATAATTCTGTCCTGTGATGTCCTGCACACCGTGCTTCGGCTAACGGAGCCTTTTGATGCCCTGATGCAGCCAGAGGAGGACGCCCAGGGAACTGAGCCAAGCCAGAGGCCAAGCCGGAGGAGGACACCCGGGGAACCGAGCCAAGCCAGAGGAGGACGCCCGGGGAACCGAGCCAAGCCGGAGGAGGAAGCCCGGGGAACCGAGCCAAGCCGGAGGCCAAGCCGGAGGAGGACACCCGGGGAACCGAGCCAAGCCAGAGGAGGACGCCCGGGGAACCGAGCCAAGCCGGAGGAGGACGCCCGGGGAACCGAGCCAAGCCAGAGGAGGACGCCCGGGGAACGGAGCCAAGCCGGAGGCCAAGCCGGAGGAGGACACCCGGGGAACCGAGCCAAGCCAGAGGAGGACACCCGGGGAACCGAGCCAAGCCGGAGGAGGACGCCCGGGGAACCGAGCCAAGCCGGAGAACCGAGCCAAGCCAGAGGAGGACACCCGGGGAACCGAGCCAAGCCGGAGGCCAAGCCGGAGGAGGACGCCCAGGGAACCGAGCCGAGCCGGAGGAGGACGCCCGGGGAACCTGCCCAGTTTCTGGAGGCTGTAAAAGGGGCTATAACAGAACCTTGAATGCAACAATGCTAAGCTAATGTAGGTAAACAGAAACGTTTAACCATTGTTTATAATTTCAAGTGCGCAACGTAAAGAACTGTGACTTTTGGTCACCAGGCATGGGCTGTTATCCAGATTAAAAGCCAAAAAACCATTAATGATGGGCATATATAGGCTACTTGTTGAGAATTTTCGGATCAACAACGGTGAGACTATTAAGTGTCTTGTGAGACTCTTCCATGAAGCGTTTTTGCTCACATCTTTGACTCTGGTTGTTAGGCTGCCAAATAGAACATTTTTATTCTTATTCCAAAGAAAGAAACTTTTAAGAGGTGGAGATTGAAACCCTCACTTGTGAGGACAAGTAAGGATTTCAATCTCCACCTCTTAAAAGTTTCATTTTTTGGCAGGACATCTCCTGGGCGTGGCCTCTAGAACACAAATAATTAAGCGTGTACCACATACATGACGATGGGTTTTAGTCGCTGTATTTGTCAAGGCCCGATCATTCCTACACTGGGATTGTTCAGAGTCGAAGTTTCATAAATCACACATAAGATCATTCCTGTGATCAGATACTTGCAAATTTAGTGAAATATGTTACTGTACATGAACCTGGAACTGATATGATCTTCCTATCTTCCTATCCTATCTTCCTCATCCTCCATGTAGATGGTCTACTGATCCATGCAGTGACTAACACCAGTCTGCAGCTGCCATTTTCTGACTTCAAGGCCTCACCACCAAATTCTAGTTGTTTATTTATGATGGTCAACATTTCATTATTAGCCTACAATAAATACAGTAAATACAAGATAACTGTGAATTCTAACATGGAAACAACTTCTATTTGTGGGGCTACAGAATAAAGTACTGGGCTAATAAAGCTTGAACCAGATCTGGCTGCCAAACCACATAGTGGACACGTTTACAGGCTTCAACAAAATTTGTGGAATAGTTTATTTTTAAAAACCTGAGGTCCCCCAATCACTGTAAAGCGCTTTGAGTGTCTAGAAAAGTGCTATAGAAATGTAAGGAACTATTATTTAATATTAATTATTAAAAGACCTTAAACAGTTAACATGACTCTGGTCTTGGCTCTGACCTTTCTCCTTCTTCATCTTCCTCCTCATCCTCCTTGCTGCTTGAAGGCTTCATCCAGGCCAGCAGAGAGCTGCTTCTCTGAGCTGCTGGTGTAGCTTCTGGTTTCTTAAACTCTCTTTTCTAGGCTGCAGTTGATAAAAGCCGAGGCCAACAGTGTTATAGACTGCTTAGAATAACGCTGCTTGGATTAAAGAATAAAATTACTTTTGAATTTATTACAATCTGCGATAAAAGACATGGACATCTGGAGGACGCTGTGCGATGTGGTTTATGAAAACGTTGTGTAAACTTCACAGAAGAAAAAGCCAAACATACCACGTTTGTAGCGACCACTTAGCCTGACATCTGGCAAGTTACCACTGATCATGGCTGGTGCCGAGCTCGTTAACCAGGCAGGCGGCTAATTCAGACTCAGCCGTTCAGGCTGTAATGAGACAGACAGGCAACTTTACAACAGGGACAAATAGTTGGTACCAGGCTGAGTTCAGGAGCAAAAGGTGCCTCGAATAGTTCAGCTTTACCTGAGTGGTGGCAGGTGGAGCGGTGGGAGGTAACTCCGTCCAGCTGCTGCAATACTTACAATGTGCCTCATGATCACGTTGCCAAAGAAACGATGGGATTGAAACGGGCGTGTAAGGAGTGTGTGTTCACGTCAACATAGTGGGACACATAAAGTATATAAAAAATAATTCTGATAAAATTCTGCCCCGACGACAAGGGCAAGTGCTTCAGCACCAGCAAGGCTCCATCTGTGCACGCCAGTGAAATCCAGGTTAAACTGACTGTCAAGTCCTCACACTCGGTCATCGTCACTGGAGACAAAGCAGGAACAGATCCATTAAGATGCAACGAAAACACGCCACACACATCTGACAGGGATTACTTATTCTGTTTCTTCTTCTTTCCTTTTTTCTTTTTCTTTTTTAACCTCCTTCAAATGAGGAAGAAAAACAAATTTCCAGTCTTAATGGGAAATAATGGTGCGTCCAGTTGTCCTCGGAACTCGGAATTCCGAGGAATTTTTGCCAGAAAAGACAAAGTGATTTTGTTTCTCCAAGCGGTGAACTTCTAATTTTCAGAGGACCCCAAGATTCCAGATTTAAAGATGGCTGTGTCCCACTTAAAGTCCATTGTTGTCTTTATTAAAATTCTTTAGGACATGTTTTGTGTCTGTTTCTAGTGTAAACAGCAGTGAGTTGTTATCGATGTTCACGAGTATGTTTGTAAAAATTGCATCAGTATATGTATTATTAATCATTTTCACCAGAACTGGCTGCTGTTCTCATGGTGACATTATACATTGGTGTTTGTAGACGCTCACAGATTGGCCATTTATCCCGAGTTGGTGCAGCTGAAACGCTGATTAGCTGGTAATGATGTCGCATATTCCCAGTCGCTCAGTATACCGAGACAGCTGGAACGCACCATGACTCCATATTTATTCAGGCAACTAACAACTTCATGATCAGTAAAGAGTTCAAAACTACCTCTAACTAAAACACATGGCCAGTGTAGGTAACTTTAAACAGAAAAACAAAATATAAATTAAAGCTGCAAGCAGCGATGAAGGCCCTCGCACCTCTGGCGCCGCTCCGGCCTATTGCACCGCCGCATGAGCCCGCAACGTCCCTGCCCCAACATGCTCACACTCGCTTGCAGCCGTATGCTCACTCGTCCCCAGGTTTTCTGCCATGAGTGGACACTGTCACCCTTTGAGGATCAACTGGTACATCACTGGGCCCAAAAATGCACCAGAAGTGTTCTTGACCATATTCTGACAAATTGTGTGAAAGAAATACAAACAACAGCATGGTTTTAATATCCGCAGATATCAACATGGCCAGTAGGTGGCGCTATTGTGTTTGATCATGTACTAACATATTGAGGTCGGGACTCTAATGACAACTGAAAAATATCACATCCTTTGGTCAACCGAGTCCAGAGTTAGAGCCACTTCCTGTTTGATGGCGAGGGACCGAAACCTGACAGGCAGCCATTTTAATTATGATGGTGTAAGGACACTGTGATATTTTCAGTGATGAGGTCTCCAAGAACGATATTGATGAGTTTGATGATGTTTGTAAGGTTTTCAATGGTAAAACATGGGGTACTTCCTGTTTCCAGGGGGCGGGGCTATGGCGTTGACAACATCTGGACTAGTAGATGTGGTCAGCATGGACATGACATTATACGTGGCCATTTTGGTTAAGATAGGTTGTTTAAAATGTAAGTTATATCAGTTTCGTCTGTCATGGCGAGATATCAAAGTTTGAGGCCACGCCCCCGCCATGCCCTTTCTCCTTTGAGAAAGTTTTGCATAGCGTTTGATCACACATGCCTCTGGAAGCTTCAGAGTGATTTTGAGGTAAATACGATAAAATCTGTAGGAGGAGTTCGTTCAAATGCAATGGCAAGAAACAGGCAAAAATTACGCTGAAAATGACACTTTTTCCAAAATGGCCGACTTCCTGTTGAAATTAGCCTAAAGGTCTAATGGACAGTTTTGTGCATCCTGGCATAGTAAATCAATGTGGTGAATTTCATGCATGTCGGTCCACGTAGGGGGCGGGGCTGGTTGATCAAAATATTGTAGGGGGCGCTATAGAGCCACTATGTCACTATTCCAGCATATGTCAATTTGGCTCAGTTCCACGTCTGAATACGATCCTCCCTGGCAAGTTTGGTGGAGATCGATGGTACACCGGGTGAGTTACAAGTACTTCCTGTTTGGTGGCGTCAGACCAATATTCGCCATGGTTACGTTTGGCGAAGGAACTTGAGATTTTTGTTGTGGTATCATGAAAGGGTTTGACCTGTTGTGAAGCACTTTCAAGTGTCTGGGGTTCATGCCTGAGGAGAAGGACCACGACAACTGCAAAAAAGCACTTCCTGTTGAAAGTGGGCGGGGCTTAGGGCTAGACCGGAAGTGGTGATATGGGTGTGTTCGGGACTGGACCATGACTAAGCCCTGTGAGTTTGATGGTGATTGGGTTAAAAACGAGGGAGTTATAGTGATTTATGATGTCTTAGCGTCTCATCGAACTTCGCCATGGCGCCACGGTCTCGCTTTGCAGCGTAGAGCAACAGTCTTCACCGGATATCATCCCAACCTTGTTTTCAGGTGTCTGACCCAGTTTGACCCCGGTTGTGTTCAAAACGTCAGAGAAGTGGGTCTTCGAGTAAAAAACATGACTTCCTGTCGCCAGGGGGCGTGGCATATTCATAATCCTATAATGACCACGTAGATGTGTTGAGGATGGGACTAGTATCATATGAGGCCATTTTGGGTCAGAAAAGTTGTTTTATGTGGGAGTTATATCAATTTCGTCTTTCATGGCGAGACATCAAACTTTGAGGCCACGCCCCCTCTACGCCCTTACTCGTTTGAGAAAGTTGTTGATAACTTTTGATCACACATGCCTTCTGAACATCCTGAGCTATTTTGGTGTCAATACGATAATATCTCTAGGAGGAGTTCGTTCAAATGCGAGGTCAGTAAAACGCCAAAATGGCGACTTTGACCCAAAATGGCCGACTTACAGTTTTGTTTAGAGCACTACTCTAAGAGGATTTTTTGTTCGCCCCACCATTTAGAACATGTGTAGTGAGTTTCATAAAGATTGATGACGTGCAGTGGCGGGGCACCATAAATAGGTGGCGCTCTCGTTCAATTTTGCCCGAACAGTTCCGAGCACCCCAAAATATGTAAATTTACACATTCCTCTGGGGGGATAGGCAAAATTTGGTGAGTTTTCGAGCATGACCAGTACCCCAAAAATGCGTTTGAGTTCGGAGAAGAATAAGAATAAGAAGAAGAAGAAGAAAAAACGCTTGCATTACAATAGGCCTTCGCACCGCCTTCGGTGCTCGGGCCTAATAAATATATAAATACTGAAATATATAAATAAATAATCTGGCTGTTGTTCAGCATTTTAATATAAAATACTATAATTTATTTTAGTTGAACTCAAACTGTCAGAATTGAAGTTTTTTAACAGAAATACAAAGAAATTACTAAAATTGAAACAAGTCTGTAAACATGCAATAAACCTGGATCACATACAAGCGTGCACGTGCCTCTAGACCTGCACACGTGCAAGCGTGCACGTTCCTCTAGACCTGCACACGTGCAAGCGTGCACGTTCCTCTAGACCTGCACACTTTGAATGATTTTATAAAGCCATGTTTTATGCATCCGATCCTTCTTAAATAAACTGATTATTTTACCCTGAACATAGTTAATATGAATTTCTACCAATTCGTTTCTTTCTTTATCTACTTATTTCAATTTATTTTAATAATTTTTTGATTATGAAGTCTGATGATTTACTTAATTTCAATTTTTTTTTTTTTTTTCATTTTAAATGTCAGAAGGAAAATATTTGGAACCAAAGATCAATTATTCAACAATAACAATAATAAAGAATAATTTCTATTATTTAAAAACATTTCAGTTGTTAAAAATCACTTAAGATTCATTAGAGAATATTTTAAAATATAAATCTATGTTTTCAGCTTCAAACAAAAAGAATAAAAACATTGTTGTTCTGCCACTTCCAACATTTCTGTGATGCCTAGTCCCTGTTGACCCCCCCATCACCTTTTCTTTTCTAATCAAACTCAACATCAGGAGGTGGAGAAGGTGGCTGAAACGCTATTGTTCTTTAGGTCAGAGCAGATTTCAGCTGGTATTTCAGGACCTTATTTAGCAATGATGGAGACTTTGACCACTTCTGTCTGTATTTATGGATCAGGAGGACATCCAGAACTGTCTCCTGTTCTTTGGAGGACATCTCGGTCCACTCATGGTGTCCCATTAAAACATTTTTTCTCCGTTCTGTCCTGACAAACTAAAACCATCTGACTTTAATGATATCAGAGTTGGTATTCAGACCCTTCCAAAGAGGGGCCTAATAATAGGTTCCTCTCAGGATTATGTCAGCTTGGAAACAGAAGTCAGCGGTACACGCTGCAGATCTGTGACAGGATCTGACCAAAAGGGACTAATAACTAGAGGAAAAACACAAACATCAGGGGGTTGTTTGTTTCCAGTGTGTATCACCCCTCAGAACACGGGAAGGCCGAACATGCATTGTGACAAGACTTCCTCTATTCTTAACCTCTGCATCTGCTGGGGGGGATACAGCTCCTGGCTGTTGAAAGTCTGACAAAGCCTCAGCTTTCCGTCCCCCACGCCTGCGAGACAACACGCAGCCATCTGCTGCATACCCCCCCTCCGATCCGGATGCTGCTTTAACCACTGACAACCCAACAAGCTAATTAGGAGACTGACTGCGCTAATTACACGTGAACAGAAGTGTTGCAGAAGATCTGTGTTTGGCTCTGTGCATGATTTCCCCACATTAAAGTCAAATGTAGCATGAAAAATGTAAAACTCTGCGGTTCTCCTTTACACCCCAGCTTGATGCTGATCTGCCATGACACCCGACAGACAGCTGGAATGGCTGAGGGCCACTTGACTTCTGAGGGCTGCGAGAAAGAGATGAGCTCCAAGCCCTGCAACCAAAGTGAGAAACGAGTTGTGTGGTGTGTTGAGGGGATGCTAGACTGGAGATAACACCCACAATCCAGAACATTGTGGTCTACTTTCACTGTCAATTAAGAGACAAGCAACACAATGACTACAAAGGCTGGAACAGGCCCTGCCCAACAAAACCAGCACTTCCTTTGATATGAGACGCAGATTCACTCTTCAAAAGTATCTCCAAAGCCCAAAGGAGGGAAGAGTACTGTCACCAAGTTTATTCTTAAGTAGCTGAGATGTTATTTTGAGAAGCCATTTGCATCACTGTTTCAGGTATTTAGACATGAAAACATTAAGAATTCAATCATAAATTGAAACAAATTTATCATAAAAAAAAAGTTTATTTATATTCTTAGCAGAGAAAAAGTCAGTTTTATAATGAAACCATTTTTATATCAAAGATTTAATCCCTTAATACCAAATACTTTTTTATTATTAAATTAAAAATAATACAATTAAAAGGAACAAAAAAGACTGAAATTAAAATAATTGACTAAAAATTACTAAAGATAAAGCAAAAAAAGTTAATAACAAATAATATAAATAAAATACATACATGAATAAGAGTGAAAAAAAGGAATGAAAATGAATTAAAAACAAATGAAAGAAAAAAAAAGTTCAGAATAAAATGAAAGAAATATATATCCTACACAAAAGTATATATATATATATATATATATATATAGATAGTTTCTGATCGGCTGTAGGGTGTCTATTAAAAAGTGATAATGGACACCTATGAAAGAAGTTGCGGTCAAATAGACTTGCTGTTGTAAATTACTGTGCTGACTAAACGGTAGTTTAGAAATTTGCCGGGCTGGAGACACATCAGATCATGTCTGTGACGGCGCAAATGGAGCAACATTTTGCCGTCCCACAACGTTAAACCAGCAGCGGTCAGAGTCCACAAACGTTAAACCAGCAGCGGTCAGAGTCCACAAACGTTAAACCAGCAGCGGTCAGGGTCCACAAACGTGAAACCAGCAGAGGTCAGAGTCCACAAACGTTAAACCAGCAACGGTCAGAGTCCACAAACGTTAAACAAGCAGCGGTCAGAGTCCACAAACGTTAAACCAGCAACGGTCAGAGTCCACAAACGTTAAACCAGCAGCGGTCAGGGTCCACAAACGTGAAACCAGCAGAGGTCAGAGTCCACAAATGTTAAACCAGCAGGGGTCAGAGTCCACGAACGTTAAACCAGCAGCGGTCAGGGTCCACAAACGTTAAACCAGCAGCGGTCAGGGTCCACAAACGTTAAACCAGCAGCGGACAGAGTCCACAGACGTTAAACCAGCAACGGTCAGGGTCCACAAACGTTAAACCAGCAGCGGTCAGAGTCCACAAACGTTAAACCAGCAGCGGACAGAGTCCACAGACGTTAAACCAGCAGCGGTCAGAGTCCACGAACGTTAAACCAGCAGCGGTCAGGGTCCACAAACGTTAAACCAGCAGCGGTCAGGGTCCACAAACGTTAAAC
The DNA here is from genome assembly GCF_017639745.1 of Melanotaenia boesemani. Taxonomy (NCBI): domain Eukaryota; kingdom Metazoa; phylum Chordata; class Actinopteri; order Atheriniformes; family Melanotaeniidae; genus Melanotaenia; species Melanotaenia boesemani. The sequence continues at coordinate 34,295,865 of NC_055695.1, read as the reverse complement.
CAACAGCGGTCAGAGTCCACAAACGTTAAACCAGCAGCAGTCAGGGTCCACAAACGTTAAACCAGCAGCGGTCAGGGTCCACAAACGTTAAACCAGCAGCGGTCAGGGTCCACAAACGTTAAACCAGCAGCGGTCAGAATCCACAAACATTAAACCAGCAGCGGTCAAAGTCCACAAACGTTAAACCAGCAGCGGTCAGAGTCCAGAAACGTTAAACCAGCAGCATCAGGGTCCACAAGTGTTAAACCAGCAGCGGACAGAGTCCACAAATGTTAAACCAGCAGCGGTCAGAGTCCACGAACATTAAACCAGCAGCGGTCAGAGTCCACAAACGTTAAACCAGCAGCGGTCAGGGTCCACAAACGTTAAACCAGCAGCGGTCAGGGTCCATAAACGTTAAATCTCCATCCTTCAAACGCCACTATGGACATGCCAGAATCTTTATGAAATGTTACGATCAACGGCAATGTTACATTTAATTTTAACTATGTCCTCGCCTTTCTTTCTGTCTTGATTAACTTACTTACTTGATATAGAGTGAATGGTGGATAACATTATAAAAACGATTTAGACTGACTTACTTGATACACATTTAATGATCAGAGTGAATGGTGGATGATAATTCTTGCAAAAAAAATGATTTATTAAACGATCTGTGACTGAAACAAAATGTGGCATCATCCTCTGGACACACACCAGCTGTAAGAGCTGCACCCGCCCTCTGAAATGATTCTTTGTGTCACGTAACATAACGTTAAGCAATCATCTCCCTTCCCTCCACTGATCAGGTCTTTTTTCTTTTACCTGTCCAGCATCATAGGAAGCAGAGTGATGGTCTGGTTGCTGTATTGAGCCACATAAATTTGCTTTGCCAAGGGGAGGCTTATGGGTATAAGGCTATAACTGTCATGATGCAGGAAAGGGAACGGATCCAGGGAGCAGACAGAACCACCGTTAATGCAAAATAATATGAAAATGTATTGATTGACCCGCTGGCAGGCCCAGCGGAAAAAAGGAGGAAGTCTTCACTGCACAGTGTGGTTCTGCCACAAAAGGAGAATCAAGGTTGTATGGAGCCAACAATTTCATAAGGGGTCAGAACTTGAAATAATACTGAACCAGTCCTACTTAGTCCTTCTAGATCCAGGGCAGGGAGGTGAACCACCAGCTGACAGGTAGCAGACAAATGGTTTCCATCCAGGAAATGACGGCAGGCAGGGCAGGCAAAGGACAGACAGAAACAGGCGTAGACTGGTGGGGTCAGGCAGGCAAGGTAGAAGTTACCCAGGAGCAGACTCAGGTATCATGTGTGCAGAGTTAATTGCCATAAAAATGTCACCCAAGTCACCTAGTAGACATAGTGCGGGGATTGTAGGAATATTACATTTAAACCATGTTGACATGTCCACACATACCTGAAGCCAGAACCTGCGGACATGTGTGCAGGACCACAAGGCATGGAGATAGCCAAGCAGGAGAGAAGACGATCTGGCAAAGAACTGCTGCAGCTACATATACCCAGCCTCCTAATTACCTGATGCATGTCAGGAGTGAAGGAGGTGATCCAAACCAGCTTGTTCTCCACCTGCTGCTGAAAGCTTTTCAGATGACCAGCTCAATTCATAACGATTCCTGGCTGTGTCAACCACCCCATGACAATAACAACCAGATACAAACTCAGAAAAAAAAGAAAAATGATCTCTTAGTGTATAAACCCACTGGACAACTCAGTGACTGTCAGCATGCAGAGGATGAGGAATGAGGAGGAATCACTTTCAACTTCAGGGGCATTTTATTGTTCTGGACATGAACAAAGATTTTGTTAACCAGTTCTTCACTCTAACATCCACAAATGAGGTTAAAGACAAAGAAATAATAAAACTAGTTCACAGAGGAACATCTGTTATTCTTACATTGCAGCTGCAAATGATTTGAAAGGGAGATGGCCTGCTTTGTTTTACGAAGCTGAGGTAAATCAATTTTCAGTGTATAATTTGGTTGGCTGAACAAAGTGTTGTATAAGAACAGTCCATTTACCATTTAAATCTAGTTTCTGATTAACAAACACACGCATGTGCTATTAATTTGCAAAACAATGAAAATATGCCGTATATTTTATACTCATTGTGTTCAATTAATCATTTTTTCTTTCACTTTTTCTTTTATTTCTTTTTTCTTTATTCAGATTAAAGAAGAGTTCAGTAGAATCACCACAATTTATCTGGAGCAGACCTTCATGTTGAAACTGGATCAGTACACTCCAAAAATCATTGGCTTAATGGAAGCAAAGGGAGGGGTCATTGGGGCCAAACTTCAACCATTTCTGCACACGCTCAGTCAGGTGGGGGCACCAGAGCCCAGAACCCCCGCCCAGCCCGCCCCGGAATAGCCCGGCCGCCCGGCCCAGGAACTACGCCCACCAACCCAGGCACCACCAGTGGCCTCACCCCCCGCCACGAGGCGACTCCAACCACTGGCCCCCACAGCCCCCAACGAGGCCAGACCCAGAGCCACCCCCATCGCAGAGCAGCCCGGTCCCTCACCACGGGTAACCACAAAGAACCCGCAACCACCAGTCACTCCCGGCCATTTCCCAAACCCCCATAGCAACGAGGTCACAGTCCTCCACCTACACTAAGTGATGGAACTAAACACAGAGGACCAGAGGGAATGAGATTCAGCTAAATGGTTCTTTGAGGAGGCAGACATTGTCTCACTACTGATGTGGTCAACTAAGAGATTCCTAAACTGCTGAATAGACAGATTATTTTTGTTTTTCCAGTTCACAAGGATAGTTTTCTTTGCGATGCATAATGCTGTGCGTATCATGTGTGCAGAGTTAATTGCCATAAAAATGTCACCCAAGTCACCTAGTAGACATAGTGCGGGGATTGTAGGAATATTACATTTAAACCATGTTGACATGTCCACACATACCTGAAGCCAGAACCTGCGGACAGGTGTGCAGGACCACAAGGCATGGAGATAGTTGTCAGGTGTGTTTTCATTGCAGTGTGTGCAGATGTTTGATTGTGACAGACCCATCCTGAACATCCTTTGTCCTGTATAATGAGTTCTATGCAGAATTTTGAATTGTATTAGTTGCATATTTGAATTTTTAGTCATTTTAAAGGTGTTTAAACATATTTGTGACAATTTATCTTTATTAAAGTTACTGGATAAGTCACCCTCCCATTCTGAAGTTGGAAGACAGATTGAGTCTTCTAGTTTAGATAATAGTCTATATGTTTTTGATAATCGCTTTGGGGCATTGAGATTCATGAATTCTGCCACCCTAATAGGTAGCTGTAAGTTTAATTGATTAATGGTATATTTTTTACATATAATAGATTTAAGCTGGTGATATTCTAAAAATGTTTTGCTACTGATTCCATATTGTGAAGTGAGAATATTAAATGACAAGAAGTTTCCATTTTCTATTATATGTTCTAACTGTTTTATTCCGTTATTTTTCCATTGAGTAAAATTGATAAGCTTTTTGTTTTGCAGGATGTCAGGGTTGTTCCAGAGGGGTGTAAACTTACATGGAAAAAGTGAGGATTTGGTTATTTTTAGAAAATCCCACCAAGCCACTAAAGAGGAACTGATATTGATGCTTTTAAACACTGATGTGTTTTGATGGCTGAGTTGATGAATGGCAGGTCAGAGATAAACAGATCCTCACACAATGCTTGCTCTACATCTAACCATGATTCATCCAGACATGCTTGGTTTAAGCCATTTGGAGATATACTGCAGCTTGTTAGCTAAGAAAACATGATTAAAGTTGGGTAGCTCCAATCCGCCTCCTGAAATTCACCAGGCACATTGCGGAGATACCACTGGGTAAAGTTGCAGTGGGCGACTTCTTTTCAACCAGCCATAACTCCACGATACTTTATGCTATTGTGATTAAATTTAAATGTGGGGTCCCCAGGGGCCACAAGAAGCTGTGGTGTGAAAATGGTGACAACTAGGCGCAGTTAAAATTTTCACCTCTAGCTAAGTCCAAGTCCTGAGCTTAATTTTCGGCGATTTTTTTTACCTTGTTTGATTCACTCCAAACTTTCCACACTTTTAGTACAGGCCACCAGGACAAACTGGTCAAAATTTCACACCTCTAGACCCCAGGACGGGGTAGCCATGGCCCTGGAAATGTGCCCCCCCCCCCCCAAAAAAAAAGGCAAGTGGACAACTTGTCCACTTGCCATTATTTTACATGTGAGGCCTTTGTTTACAAATGAGAATCAGGGTGGCAGGTCTCTAGGCCATTTCCAGGTCCCAATATACAGGTATGTGTCCAGTCCAATTCTTTTATATTGAGACCTGTTTTATAAATGTGAATCTAGGGTGGCGTTTCGCACACAAGCACATTAGCTTCACCATTCCAGGGCAGCCTTGTAGAGCATCGTTTCAGTAAACAGTGACCCAAATTTTAGGGTCTCTAGGCCATTTCCAGCCTGCAAAATATAGGTGTCCGAATCCAATACTTTTACATTGAGCAAGTGTCTTTTTTGCTGGTATTTCGTGCACGTGCACATTTTGGACACCAATGCTACCCGGCCTCGGAGGGCCCACAATGTACATCAACTTTTAATTTTAATTTAATCTTTATTTAACCAGGAAATGATCCATTGAGATTAAAAATCTCTTTTGCAAAGATGTCCTGGTTGTCCAAGATGACACAACAGTACAGATAAAATGCAGAGTACAAACAAATGTAAGACATTTAACAGTTATGCAACAAAATCACCAATATTTACAAACACTACAAGCATAAAGTCTAGTTGTCTAATAGAAATAAGATCAAACACAGCTACACATTACAAGTACAACTGGAAACTAATATTTTTTGTTTAAAACTGAAAATAGGGATGAGAGACCCCAGGCCTATCCTAACCTGCAAATCATTCGAAGACCAGGGCCTTAAAAAGGACAGACTCCTCTTACCTGACTCTGTCCACACAAAAGGCACCTTAAACATCAGCCAACTATTGGCTGTAAGACTGTAAGTGTTCTGGAGAGCTATACACTTAGAACAGATATAGGAAGGTAACCTGCCCAAAATGGCCTTATAAATTAAAATATACCAATGCTGCATCCTACGAATATTTAAAGAAGAGAGTCCAGTGAGTAAATATAAAGTACAATGGTTAGTCCTAAAAACTGAACCTGTTATGCACCTAAGAGCAGCATGGTAAAGAGGACCCAATTAGGCCAAGGTCGTAGGACATGCAAATCTGTATAATGTGTCGCCATAAACCAGCTGAGATAAAAAAAAATAAGCTGTTTACAAGACGCTTACGTGAGGGCACAGAAAAGCAGGATTTCAATCTACAGAGAAAACCTAGAGTAAATTTAAACTTTTTTGTCAGATATGTGATATGATGTTTAAAGGATTAGTCCTTATCAACCCAGATAACCAATTATTTATTTATTTATTTATTTTTGTATCTACTACCTCTGAAGTAGGACCATCCAGTGTTTTATTGAGAGGCAGAGCAGCCACAGAGCTCTGGGTAAACAACATGACTTTAGTTTTCTTTGCATTGGGGACTAATTTAGCATTATAGAGGGCTTGCTGCAAAGAGTTGAAATCAACCTGAAGATTAGAACAAACTGTCTTTAAAGAGGGAGCAGAGGAATACAACATTGTATCATCAGCATACATATGGTACAGACAGAAATTTAACTGATCACAGATATTATTAATGTAAATAAAAAAGAAGTAAAGGCCTTAAAATAGATTCTTGTGGGACCCTCTTATTCAGTGTGACCGCATCAGACAGAACTGACCCGAATTCGGAGTTTCTGGGCTCTTTTGGGGGCCCTCCAGACCCCCAAAGGTGATATAATGGAAGCGACTGGCATGTGAAAAAAGCATCCACTTGCCTTTTGCTCCCATGCAAAATGTTTTTCGTCTCCCGCACAGCCACCAAGGGTCCAAGGAGCCCCAAATTTGGCGTGGGAGCATGTGGTGGCCTGCTGCACTGCCATCACCTCTGCCTAAGTTTTATTTGTTATGCCTCCAAGGACTCTGGATTCACTAAAATAAACCTCTGTTAGCACTCCTTCCTGGTTCCTGCCTGACTTCCTGCAAACCCTAATGATTTTATTCATTCCTATGACTACTTTACTCATTCCAAGGATTAATTTACTCATTCCTATTATTGCTTTACTAATTCCAAGGACTACATTACTCATTCCTATGACTACTTTTTTCACTCTGAGGATTACTGTACTCATTCCTAAGACTATGTTATTCATTCCTAGGATTATTTTACTCATTCCTATGATTAGTTTTAAGACTACTTTAATAATTCCTAGATTAACTGGGCTGTGATTCTCTGGTTGCCATAGAATGTATTCCATGAATATGTAATGTGGTTTTCATTTAGAATGAGATAACATTTACATTTTCTATGTAAATTTATTTACTCACACGTCTTGATTCTGACTTCTGCAGTAATCTCATGTCTCAGTTTTCTGTAGAGACCAAGCACTGATTTCAGTCAGGGTTGGTACAGTCAGTTTGGTGAGTTACTGCTTGAGTTTCTGTCTTGGTTTCGGTTTATTGTTTACATTGCTGGTGTGGGGCTCTGTCGTTAGCACCTTCTCTCTACAACAAGTTGAGGCCGTGATGCGGGTCACGTGTACTGCTCAGGGCAAAGCAGATAGAGGCGGTTTCAGCCGGTTGCAGTCAAGCTAAGTGAGCTCAGCTATGTCAGCTCCAGGTACTTTACCACACATGGTGCACTGAAGCATCAGTGAGGCGTCAGCCATTGTGTCAGCCCACGTCGAGTTAAGACCACATCGGGTTAAGACCACGTAGGGTAAAGACCTGCGAGTCTACCTGCGCAAGTCCACCGAGCAAACCTCCTCCGAGTCAAACGAGCTTAAACCTCCATACAACTAAATCAATGCACAATGTGCTTCAAACCATTCCTGTCAGACATGGTACAGACCAAGGCGTGTCACCCATAGACACAGCAATCCGCAAGACCTGTCCTTTCCAATGGCATGCACGTCTGCCACATCCTCTGTTACCTTCAGTCTCTGGAACTGTCAGTCCGCAGTGAACAAAACAGAATTTATCAGCTCATTGATAAATGTCTCTGACATTCAGGCTGAAACCTGGATCCGTCCAGAAAACACAGCTACACCAGCTGCCCTTTCTGTCAATGAAGAATTTACCCAATCACCTCGCTCAGCTGGACGAGGAGGTGGAACGGGCTTTCTTATTTCTAAAAAGTGGAACTTTACTTCTCTCGGTCCTATGACTACCTGCTCATCACTTGAGTATCACGCAGGAAAGGTCTCTACACCCATCACTGCATAAGTTCTGGTCATTTACCGCCTCCGGGTGGCAGTATAGATGAGTTTGTCTCTGAAATGGACATGATTCTCTCTGACATTCCTGATGATGACACACCACTAATCATCATGGGAGACATGAACATTCACATTGGCAAACCACAGCAACTGACTTTCTGGCTCTCATCTACTCTTTCAATCTCAGACTGGTTCAGACTCCTCAAACACACAAAGCTGGTAATACTCTTGACTTGGTAGTCTTCCTTCCTCATGTCACTCAAGCGGCTCCAAAAATGGTGTCCTACCGCAGAAACTTGAGATCTCTCAGACCTACACAGCTGTCTGATGAGGTTTACTCTACCCTCCCTTCCCACTCAGACTTCTCCTTACAGTCTGTTAATGAGGCTACAGAAACACTCTGCTCCTCTCTCGCCTCCTCTCTGGACAAACTCTGTCCTCTGGTGTCAAACCAGCCAGACAAAATCCTCCCAGTCCATGTCTCACAGAGGTTCTAAGGGAGCACAGAGCCGGACTCAGGGCTGCAGAAAGAAAGTGGCTCAAATCAAAACAGCACACTGACTTGTCTGAGTCCCAGCAAAAACTTGAAACTTTCACATCCAGACTAAAGGCGGCCAAGATAGCCTTTTATCAGAACAAGATCCGCAATGCTCCCAACACACGACATGTTCAGCCTCCCACTGTGCTGACTGCAGAAATGTTTGCTTCCTACTTCACTGAAAAGTTCGCTACCATCAGTAACCAATTCACTGAGCCTGACCAACTCAGCCTTACCAAACCAGCTACTGGTGCCTCACTCTGCTCCTTCTGCTCTCTAAATGAGGACCAAGTCTCTAAACTTCTAGTCAACTCAAAACCCACGACCTGTCCTCTTGATCCTGTTCCCTCTGACATCCTGCAGAGCATTTTACCTACAATCAAACCTGCAGTAACCCATATTATCACCTCCTCTCTTAAATCCGGTGTCTTTCCTTCTGCCTTCAAGCAAGCTCGGGTTCCCCGCTGCTGAAGAAACCCACACTCAACCCAGCCCAGGTTGGAAACTACCGGCCGGTCTCACTGATTCCATTCATGTCTAAACTACTAGAGCGTGCCGTCTTCAGTCAGGTCTCACAGTTCCTCCAAGACAACAACCTGTTAGATCCATATCAGTCTGGCTATGGGCAAGGCCGCTCTACTGAAACTGCTCTCCTGTCAGTTACTGATTCCCTACGGGTTGCCAGATCCGCTGGTCAATCCTCAGTCCTTATACTGCTGGACCTGTCTGCTGCCTTTGACATGGTCAACCATCATATACTGTTCTCCAAACTCTTGGAGCTTGGTATCTCAGGATCTGTCCTCTTGTGGTGTATGTCCTACCTCACAGGGAGATCATTCAAAGTATCTTTGCAAGGGGGAATGTCCAGATCACATAGGTTGACAACAGGGGTGCCTCCGGGCTCGGTGCTTGGCCCTCTTCTCTTTTCACTGTTAGAAATATTTGTCCAGCTCTTTGGCTCAACCAAGTACTGAAGAAGCTGTGTGCACTTATGCCTAAGTTGATATTGTTTGATGAAATTGTTATGTTAGTATTTAAACAAAATGACTTACAAAAACTACAAAAAGACTTAAAAAAATGTATATGCTCTGCCTCTAGCACTACATGACAGCACCTGGTCCAACTGGACTCACAGCAGTCTGACTACCACTTAATGATGACGTCCCATCTTATTTGAATTCATGCTTGTGTTGTTCTTATTCTCAAATGTAAGTCGCTTTGGATAAAAGCATCTGCTAGATGACTGTAGAATAGAATAGAATAGAATAGAATAGAATTTTATATACAGCCCTGGTAGTTGTGACGATATACTAAATTTATTTTGGGTACATCATTTCAGACAGGAGACAGAGAAAGTAGACCCTGTGATGAAGAGGTAAATATGGGCAGTAGCGATGGTTATAGACAAAATTTTGAATCTTTTTGTCTTTGATTTTCATAATTTCATTTAGTCTTTGTTTATATTAATTTAAATATCTAATCAAAGCTTCTGTCTGTACCAGACAACTAAAGGAAACCTTTTCTTTTCAACTTTGAAACACCATTATGACGACAAGCTGCTCTGTAACAGTCAGGATGCTGCATGGAGGAGGCCATGTCTGAACAGAAACGTGGCCTGGGGCATCTTTTAACAGTAACATCAGTGACAAAAGTCCTTTGACAAAAATGATCCATGACTTTCACTTAAGTTTCCAATTTCTCCATACTTCATCCCTTCAGAGACCAATTCATTTCAAAGCCCGACATAAATGAGGCTGAGCTGCAGTACGAACAGCAGCTTTTTTTTTTTTTTCTTCGCATTTCCAATATATAACAGTGCCAGTTTGGTGGAGGACAGGACCACACTGGAAACCCTGTTTTAATTGCTTTTCAGTGACGTTAACAAAGGAGTCATTTAGACCACATACAGTGGCATTCTCAGCTGGCCTGACCCAGTTATTCCAGAAGGAATATTTTAATTCAAAGTGCTGTGTAGATTAATTTTCTGATATGTTAAACATTATTCTGCATACTAATTGACACGAGAAAAGCAAAGCTTGTCATGGAGGCGTAATTTAAGGAGCTGGCAAGCCTTTCATGGCACATTAGGGCATGTTAGAATAATGTGTCTGAACATCTTCTGTTCAGATACAAACAAATCCTGAGCTTTCTGATCAAAACATTTCCTCATTTTCCAGGTTTACCTGATACCAGCAGACATGTCCCAGAGACTAGAGAACATGTCCCAGAGACTAGTGGGCATGTCCCAGAGACCAGCAGACATGTCCCAGAGACTAGAGGACATGTCCCAGAGACTAGGGGACATGTCCCAGAGACTAGTGGACATGTCCCAGAGACCAGCAGACATGTCCCAGAGACCAGTGGACACATCTCAGAGACCAGCGGACAACAAGAGGACGTAGGACATGTCCCACACTGAGAAAAAACGTGAACTGAGGTTACTCAACAAAGTGACACTTAATATAATTGAGAAATTTTCATTTCCCACATTTTGATTAGAATGTATTGAAAAAGTTAACAAAATGTAAATAAAAACATTATATCAAAAATGTGTTGAATTTAGTAACATTATGTCAAAAATTAGAGTCAGTGTTACTTAATATTACAAGAAACTAAATCTATCAACAAAATTACAATGAATTCACTAAAAATCTGGAACAATTCAATTAAAATTAGCTAAATATCTGGATAATTATTTACATCTATTACATTTTTTGTCATTTTTAATTGCATTTACTTTTTATGAATGTTTATAAATAGTTACTTAATCTGTAGTTTAAAAAAAACACTTGAATTTACTAATTATCTGAATAACGGTGATGATGCTTACAAGGAATCTGGATTAACAGTAGCTGGTTTAGTTGTGTAAAATAAGTTATATCAACATACAATTACACAAAAAATGGTGTAAATTCAGGTGAGAATTGTTCCAATGGGATTTTACATCTGTTCGATAACACTGAGTATCACTTTGCTGCCAGTCATTTGTGAGTAGATTATACTGAAGAAAATAATGACAACAAAGTAACATTCAGTGTTGGTGAATAGATGAAAAATGTCTAATATAATGTTTTAAATGTAAAAGTAGTAAATACACATATTGGTTTGTTTGCTTCACCAATGACACATAAATAAAAGACAAGGAAAACATTTATTCCAGTGTTTCCCATCCAGGTCCTCAGGACCCCCTGCCCTGCATGTCTTAGACGTGTTCCTACTCCAACACACCTGATTCAAATTAATGAACTTCCTCACCAAGTTCTTTGCAGCCTGTTAACGAGCTATTCATTAAAGTAGAGTTACATCAAAAACATGCAGGGCAGAAGGGTCCTGGATTGGTAAACACTGATTTATTCTATGAACACCATTTAAAATGTTAATCGCCCAACATTTTCTGCTCCAAAGCACCAATATAAAGTATGAGACACAATAAAAATAAAGAAATAAATAAAACTGCATGTGCAAACCAGAAGTGTATACTGACAAGTTTGGGAATCTAAAATTTCCAGTTATTAAAACATGGGTCCAGGTGTGTGGTTGGTTGGTAGTGGTAGGTGGGGGGTTACTAATGTAGGTCATTTAAACTACAAATGCATCTCTGCCAGACAACATCTCATCAGTTTTGCTTAGACTAATTTATCTGCCACATGAACAGCATCTTTAAAGTGAGAGTTTAACTTATTCATCAGTTTGGAGTCTGTAGTGGAGTGTGTTACGACCCAAAGTACGGGTATGATTGGGCGTAACAAAAAGAAAATGTTGGGACAGATGTAAAATTATAATCAGCACATTTTATTGGCACAGCAGTGAAACACCGAATAAAACCTGTAAAAGAAATAACCAAGTGTTGGGGTTAGAGGAACTGCTGAAATAAATACAAAGGAATGAACAAAACCCTGTATAAAACCCACCGAGTGAAACCAAAAGAATGTACAGAACTCGGTGTGAAAACCAAACAAAAGCAGCAGTTCCATAAACTAAGGTGACTGTCGTCACAAACAAAATACTAAACTAGCCCAACACCAAACTAAACAAGAGATAAACACAATGGCAGAACACAAAGGTGTAGCAAAGGTTCAACTAAACTGAATGTAAAACAAAAGCTAAGTCCAGACTAAAACGGACTGATCTACCGTCCCCCACTGGGAACACACACGAGCAGCCAGGATTTTTCCTGCTGCACTCACTCGAACAGTCACACACCAAACAGACTACCACTTAGCGCAGCGGACACCCAGCAAACCATGCTACCAATTTCCTGCCAAACTCGGAGCCGAGGCCACATGCGCTGACCAGCCTCCCTCCTACAACCTGAACACACAGTGAATAAAGTGAGGGGAAGCGACCTGTGCCATTCCAGCTTCCCCTCCCGACTGAACTCTGCAGCAGCCTTTTCAATGTTTGCTTCTCCTAAGCTGCAGCCTGATTGACTGCTCGTTCAGCCAATCAGAGGGGAGGAGACTGGGGTGTGATGGAATCCAGCCAATCCAGACAGAGTTCTAACTCATGCAATCAGCGGCAGAATTAGCCGCAGCTGCCAGCAATCGGCAGTGGCCGTAACAAGTGCTACTTATGGGTTCAATATTAAGTCATAAAAATTTAAATGGATGTTAATCAGCTCCCACCAGCCTGGGTGGGAGCTGTACAACATTTCACACAGCATCAGTGGCAGCCAGCGCGACCTCCCGTCTTTCCTCTGTAAGGGTCCACGTTACAGATTTGCACAATCCAACTCAAGGAAATGTCTCTGGAATACCTCAAAGGTGTACCTTACTTATTTGGAATAGGCAAGATCCACTCTATATGTCAGTCCAACCAGCATGGCACAGGCCTTTGGAACATTACCCAGAGCACTCAGCACTTTGACCCCTCCACCACAATGCCAACATCATCACAGTCCTCTCACAGTTCACTCTTGATTTAGTAAATTTTCAAGCTTTGTTCAGCAAGGTCTCGTGCCACAGTGCCTCACATCAGCATCCTAAAACAATAAAAAAAACAAAAAAAAAAAACGATAAATTTCCACATTAAATACCTCCAAAATTCTTTCAACCATTTGAAGATAAAAACAACAAAGAAGAGAAACAAGTACCACACATATGTCTCACCATTAAAACTCTAATGGCTTTAGTCTGAGAACACTTCATAGTGGAAATAAAAACTCAGTCCCAGCTTGTTCAGGTCAGCAGTGTATGAAGGATGCAGATTAATGCATCACATCCCATCAGGCTGGTTGGAGGCCGAGTGAATGCATCCGATTCTTTGATGTGGTCGTTAAGCCCTTCTGAAGCTACTTTTGCTTTGTTTGAGCTCAACGTTGCTACATACACACACACACACACACACACACACACACACACACACACACACACACACACACACACACACACACATATGTTAGATCTTTCGGAAACCTTTTGTGCTTTCTTCAGGTTCACAATAAACTGGAGTAAAAGTGAACTTATGCCTCTTACCGCTAACATAAAGCTATATTTTCTGGATACAGTCCAGTTTGAAGTAGCAGATAACCAAGTGAAACATCTGAGAATCACTATCGCAAGGAAACCCGAGGATTCGTTACAAGTGAAGTTGCATAAGACAGTGGTTGAACTCAAGGGCAGCCTTATGTGTGATTTCTCCCCCGGCTCTCAGCCTGCCCTCTAAAATCACCGAGCGGGTGCCAGCAAAAGCTAGATTCTCTCCCAGAGAGGGGTGTGGAGAGGACCACTCATGACCATTTAAAGGTTCAGAAACAGCCTGTTCTTCATAGAGCTCACTAGAGCTACTTTTGGAACGGCAAAGATGAAGGGCCACGGCTGAATTTGGGGTGAACACTTTAAAAACGATGTGGTTGGACCTCTGGCACCCATATGAAATAGGTGAAAAAATGTATAATATGGGACTTTTAACGCTGACCGCAGTTAAGTTGCTCTCATAACTTGATTTGCAAACAACAGCGTCATCGATATGGTCGTACACCTGCTGTAAAAAAAAAAAAGACAAATAAACGGGACTTGTTCGCTGGCGTGTTTTAGACGTGTTTTTAACAGTTTACGAGTAACAAACCTGAAAGTGTCAATGCAAACAGTAGCTGGGTTCCCCCCAACATGGCGGGGATAGCGGAAAGGGGAAAGTACTGGGAATATTGACCAAATCAATCCATCTATCCATCAGTCCATCCATCCATCCATTTTCTGCTGCTTATCCGGAGTCGGGTCGCGGGGCAGCTGCCTAAGCAGGGAAACCCAGACTTCCCTCTCCCCAGCCACATTCACCAGCTCTTCTGGAGGGATCCTGAGGTGTTTCCAGGCCAGCAGAGAGATGTAGTCTGTCCAGCGTGTCCTGGATCTTCCCCGGGGCCTCTTTCAGGTGGGACGTGCCCGAAACACCTCACCAGGGAGGCGTCCAGGAGGCATCCTAACCAGATACCCGAGCCACCTCATCTGGCTCCTCTCGATGTGGAGGAGCAGCGGCTCTACTCTAAACCCCTCCCGGATCACCAAGCTTCTCACCCTATCTGTAAGGGAGAGCCCGGCCACCCTGCGGAGGAAACTTATTTCGGCCTCTTGTATCTTGTTCTTTCAGTCACTACCCACAGTTCGTGACCATAGGTGAGGGTAGGAACGTAGGTCGACCGGTAAATCGAGAGCTTTGCCTTTTGGCTCAGCTCCTTCTTCACCACAACAGTCCGATGCAGAGTCCGCATCACTGCAGACCGATCCGCCTTTCGATCTCCCGCTCCATCCTTCCCTCACTCGTGAACAAGACCCCGAGATATGTGAACTCCTCCACTTGGGGCAGGACCTCATTGCCGATCCGGAAAAGGCACTCCACCCTTTTCCAGCTGAGGACCATGGTGTCGGATTTGGAGGTGTTGATTCTCATCCCAGTCGCTTCACACTCGGCTGCAAATCGCTCCAGTGAGAGCTGAAGATCACGTCCCGATGAAGCCAACAGAACTACATCACCCGCAAAGAGCAGAGACCCAATCCTGAGGTCACCAAACCGGATCCCCTCAACATTCAATTTGATTCACAACAGCCTATTTCGATTAGATTAATAAAGTTTCTTTCGATTCAGTTGTTTAATTTACAGCTAATTGTGTACCACCAGCTATTTTTCTTGAATATTAAAGATGTTGTCAGATAAATATTTTTATAAACCACTTACTGCATTTACATGACAATCAAAGTCAGTTATGTGAGAGTAATCAGATTACTGTAATAGTCCGATCTGAAACATCTACATGCATTCTATAACACCAGAACAAGCCAGTGTTTACAAGATTCTCAGCCAGAAATGTTGTGATGGAAACACTCAGGACTTTTTAAATGTCCTTAGGAAGGGTCTCATTCAGTCGCTCCAAATATTCTTAAAGTTCACATCTCAGATAACATGCTGATGTTAATAAAAGCTACAAAGAATACTGGAGCCATTTAAAACCGTAATATGATTTAGAAATTCCTTTAATGACATGTATTCAGTTTGTTTAACTTTGACGTTGCCGTGACGACCACAACGCTATCAGCTTAACACCGGAGCAGGAGAAATCCTCCATCTGCTCGAGCAAAATGCTTCCATCTCCACCTGCCTGAGAGAATCTAGAAAACTTTCATCCTTCTGTCTGATTTCCAGCAGGTTGAGGTGTTTACTGACATGTGCACTCTGTCCTCTGTGAGTGCATGCATGTGTGTGTGTGTGTGTGTGTGTGTGTGTGTGTGTGTGTGTGTGTGTGTGCGCTGACTCCTGTGCACACAGAGAGCAGCAAACATGCCGTCATAGAAACCAGATAAATAGCATCTGACTGTTTCCTGTTTGGTAAATGGACAAAGTGGAAACCTGTTCTAGAGGAAATGTAACTTTAAATGACCATGTCAGATTTATTTCAAAATACATACGTGTGTGGTGACATTACTGGCGGCGTCTGCGGTCTTAGCGTTGGCTGCTAATATGAGAGCCTGCAGTCTTAGTGTTACCTGCTAATGTAAGAGCCTGCAGTGTTAGAGTGTGTCTCAAACCGCGCACTTACATGAGTGCACTGGAAGGTAGTGTGTAGTGCGCACTAAGCTCTACCTTCTGTAGTGACACTATCGTGGGTAAGTGCTGATCCAAACTGAGCACTAACGTTTTGCACTTACCGGTAGTGACGTACCAGCTTTTGACGGTGATTCTTCTGCTGCCTTAATTTACAGAATGAATTTCCAACTCTTGATTTCACTTTGTTTACTCCTTACTTAACCCCACCTGTAAACTTTGCCGCATCCAGCGCACGATCCTCCTCGGGCTGAACATGAATTAAACATATGCTTATTTATTTTAAGGTATATGACCCTCCTACATGCTGCCTAATAGCAGTGCCTCTACGTTAATGTACTTTTTTTAGGACAATCCGTCCAAGTTCTTCCAAAACCACATTAACATACATGTTTGCATGTCATCATACTTTTATGCTATTAAATGCCTTTTAAAAGGCCTCATTAGTGAAACAAAGAACCGTGGCCTCCACTGTATTAATCTATCTCAGTAGATGACAATAGAATCCATCAGCACACGTTCATGTGTCTTTGCATGTCTCCACCATACCTGTTAGTATAAAGTGCAATTTAAAACACTAATAAAACAGCTTTTAAATAAGCAAAGATATCTTAACTGAATTAAAGTACTTTACATTATACATGTGTTTTATTGGTGTTTACACTGATACGTTCACGTCTGCAACAGGAAACCGATTATACTAGAAACCATCATTTAAAATATGAAATGCAGTAATGAAGACGCTAAAACAGGGATGCAGAAAACATTTTATTTAAACTTTTTATTAAAACATTTCTCTCTGGCCGCCTCCTCGTCTCCACAGCAGTGTCCTAGCCCGCAGGTGGTAAATGCTTCAGTGCCACTGCTGGCTCGGTAGTTTGATGCCACAGTGACCTACGGTGAACACAGAATGGCAGGTTATATAAAAGCAAACATTATTATGTACTTTATGGGTACTCTGCAGACGCTTATCTAAAGTGATGTACAATCAGCTACGGCTTAGTCAGCATTACCATGGAAACGGGCCGGTTCTCTAACCAGCGGTGTTTCCTAATCAGTTTTCAGATCAAGGACCATTTCGTTTATGCCAGAGACCCCGCAGTGCTTAATCTGGAGGTTCAACAATCATGAATAAACATACGGAACCTATAGCATTAATCATTTTTAACACTTATAGCCCATCTACATCCGCGAAATCGGCTATAAAACTGCTAACATTTACGTTGCTAACTCTACTGCAGCCTCCAACAAATGATCAGATCCATAACTGTCATCAGGGATAGAAGAGATAAGAAGCATGCTGCAGTTTATATTAGAACTATGATCAAATAACTTCATACTTACAACAGTAGAAAACAGCCTCTGCCTGCTTCGGTACCGCTCAGTCAGTGGCTGCCAGCTCTGAAAAACTGGTTGAAAGTCCCTCCCCTTCCGCTACATCAGCAAGATGGCGTCCGTTTAGTGCGTGTAGTGTCCATCGTTTTGCACTAGATTTTTGGCCGAGTTTAGGGCAGCATCCGGGTACTTTCAGTGCACTGAGTTTTTACTGAAAGAAGCACATAAATGTGTTCTAAGTATAGAAGTGCGTGGATTGGGACACACCCTTAGCATTAGCTACTAATGTGGTTGGTAATATGCTGCAAAATACGTTACATGTGAATTTAAACTACACTGATGAAAACATCTGAATGTGACATCTTGGCAAGAGAAGCTGATTTTGGATGGAGGTGACACAGGAAACCAGTCGTGTGTATATACACTAAGGTCTCGCTGAGTCTCGGTAAGTCACGACAGTAGGGTCACATTACCAAAAACAGGACCTATAAAAAATCGATTTCCAAATTTTATGAATCGATATTGGATTTATTAAATTTTTAAATGATTCAAATCGATAAATCAATTTTTTAAAGCCTACCCTAATCAATAGTGTTGATACCAAAGCTAATATCTGTATTGTTTCCAGTGTGATAAAATCTATATTTTTCTTGCAGAGGGCTTTGGGGGCAAAAAGCCAAAGAATATGAATGAGAGTCACATCCTTTTTCACAATCCTAAAATAATTGTGAAAAAGTACAAGTGTTGGTATCTTATCTGTATCAGCGATACTTGCCCTGGATTTATTTGGTATTGGAGCAATACCAACATTTACAATATTGCCCAGCCCTACCGCAGTAACATCACGTATATATACATACATCACACACCATACATCTTCAGTTTGTTTAAAGATCATTAAACCACACATGAGTGATCTTTGAATGAACTCTTTGTAAGCACAAAACTGTGAATTGTATGAAAAATATGTGTGGTTTTCTTTTCTGATGATGGTAGGATGCTTTGGCAAGGTAGCACATCTCCACATAACATCTGGTTCAAATGAATGGTTGGGTATTTATACCTAAAGTCTCTCTGTAGCCTGTCCAAACAACATGGGAGGTGTGGATGGGAGAGGAGACATCAGAGAATGGCAGAGCCACTCACTGTGGATTCTATTGTGAGGAGCGTACGGATGACAGGGGCATTAACCCTGTTGTTTCCAGGTGCTACTGTGGCAGAGATAATGCTGAAAATGTCCGACATCCTGAAGTCCCAACCACAGGTCAGCAAAGTCATCATTCACGCAGGCACAAACGACATTTATAAAAAACAGTCAGAGCTGTTAAAGAAAGATTTTACTATGCTTTTTAACTTTTTAAAACATGCAGGTATGAATGCTCTTATCTCTGGCTACTCCCACCTGTGGCAGAGGAATAGACCGTTTTAGTAGGCTGCTTAGCCTCAATACTTGACTGTCCTCCACCTGTCTCTAACATGGTATTGGTTTTATAGACAATTTTGATGTATTTTGGCAGAGGAGACATCTCTTTGGGCCTGACGGTATTCACCTTAATGCAGCAGGACATCGCCTACTGTCCGCTAACCTTACTTATGGTGTACAGCATGCCCGTATAGATTGATGTCTCCTAGGTCCTAGCCCCTATGGCAGGGGTCTCCAACTCCAGTCCTTGTGAGCTACTGTCCTGCAGGTTTTAGATGTCTCCTACTACAACACACCTCTGCACAAGCCTGTTAATGACCCAGTGATTTGAGTCAGGTGTGTTGCATCAGGGGAGAATCCAAAATCTGCAGGACAGTAGCTCACGAGTTGGAGATCCCTGCCCTATGGTCTTGATTTAACACGTAGAAGCAATCCTAATAACAGCGGAATGGGACCTAACTTCTCCACTGACAAGTTATCAATTCCTGTCATCATAACCAACTGACAACAGTATAGACCCCATCCTCAGAACTGTAAACATGAACAATCTTAAACCACTGCCCCAATATCATCAACCATCAGTTACAGTCACAAATTCACCCGTTACCATCAACATGGCACTTTTAAACATATGTTCTCTATCAAGCAAGTCTTTTATTATTAATGATCTGATTTTAGACCACAAACTTGATTGTCTTCTCTTGACTGTGACCTGGCTGGGCACAGACACGCCAGTAGTTCTTACTGAGGCCTCCTCACCAAATTTTAGTTTTGCTCTTTCAGTCAGAAGCGGTAGGAAAGGAGGTGGTACAGCCTATATTGCCACAAATTCACTCATATCCAAATCAATTTAATTTGATCATTACACCACTTTTGAATATCATGCAGTTGTTCTCAGCATCCCTCCAATTTTGTGTCACAGTTTATAGACCACCAAAGAAATGTGTTGATTTTATCAATGAATTTGCAGAGTTTTTATCAATCATCCACTCCACCTATTGCATGATTATTTTAACCGGTGATTTTAACCTACACATAGACAACATTTTAGACCCTCTTTCAAGGCAATTTTTAAACATGCTTAATTTAATGGATTTTACCCGACATGTCACACAGCCAACTCACAACAGAGCACACACCACCGGCATGTCCTCTGTTGTTGATTTGGCTGTTTCTGACCACTTCTGTGTGTTTTTTAATATCACTGTTTTTTTAGTACAGCGGGGGACCTCGGCACGAATTGTGAGAAAACGCTACCTAACCTCAGAAGTGGCTGCAAATTTTATTACAGTTTTAGATAAATGTCATCCTGTTGTTTTACCTGCCCCTTTTGATTTTATTGTTGACAATTTTAACAGTAAACTTCAGGCTAGCCTTGACTTGGTTGTTCCACTTACAACAAAAATGGTACATACTAAACTTATTGCCCCTGGAAAATTGAGGAAATCAGCAAACTGAAAAGAAAATGCAGGGTGGCAGAAAGAAGGTGGAGGAAAATTTAAATTACAATTAATCACCAAATTTTTTGCAACCAACTGAGAATATATAATAATGCGATTAAAAAGGAAAGAAATTCTTACTTTACTAGATTTATCAACAGTCATAAAAACAATTCAAAAGTTCTTTTCTACACTATCGACCATTTACTTAATCCCAATTCTAACAAATTTCAGATAGCTCCATCCGATCTTCTCTGCGAAGAGTTTGCCGACCACTTCAGAGGTAAAATAAACACAATCAGATGCAACATTTTATCCTCTAATAACACTGTTTCTAATCCATCTGAGTGTTTGTTTTCACCTGAAGAAACACTTGACAGTTTTGGCCTGGTTAATGCTGAGATGCTTGACAAAGTTCTCTCCACAGTGAAACTCACCACATGTATTTTAGATCCCATTCCGACCTATATCTTTAAAACATTGTATGGATCTCTCAGAGAAGAGCTTCTGAACATCCTGAATTGCTCTCTTCAGACTGGGGTCTTCCCTGCTGCCTTCAAAACAGCAGTAGTGAGGCCCCTGCTGCAGAAGAGCAATCTGGATTTTTATGATTTTAACAATTATAGACCTGTATCCAACCTATCATTCTTAAGTAAAATTTCAGAAAAACTTGTATTTATTCAACTTAATATTTTTTTTAGATAGCCATAATGTTTTAACGAAGTTTCAGTCTGGATTTAGGTCAAACCACAGCACAGAAACAGCCCTTCTAAAGATTTAAATGATATTAGGTGTAATGCGGACTCACAGAAACTAACAGTCTTGGTGCTGCTGGATCTCAGTGCTGCTTTTGACACAGTGGATTACATTTAAGAAGACTTAAACTTATGGCTGGTCTCTCCAGTGTTGTTCACAAATGGTTCACACCCTATCTTACAGACAGAAAATTCCTGGTGGGTTTGGATACATGCTCCTCCAAGACACAAAATTACATGTGGTGTGCCTCAGGCTTCAGTTCTAGGTCCTGTTCTTTTTTATTTGTATATGCTGCCTCTTGGTGGTGTCATCAGGCGACATGGAATTAACTTTCACAGTTATGCTGATGACACAACTTTATTTCTCCATGTCTGCTGATGACACCAGACCAATGGATACCCATTTTAACTGCATTTTAGAGATCAAATCCTGGATGGCAGAGAACTTTCTACAGCTTAACCAAGACAAAACTGAAGTCTTAGTCATCGGCCCTGAAGCCCTGAGAGACAAACATGTTTCTAAACTACAGGCATTGACCCTGAAGCCTTCTTTGCAATTGAAAAACCTGGGCATCATTTTTGACTCCGATCTTACTTTTATCCCACATATTAAGAATATCACAAAAATGGTTTCTATCATCTAAAAAATATAGCCAGAGTCCTCCCTATTCTCTCTCAGGGCAACACGGAGACGCTAATGCATGCTCTTATCACAAGTCGCATAGACTACTGTAATGCCCTGCTCCCTGGTCTTCCCAAAAAGAGTATTTTGGCTTTGCAATTACTACAAAATTCAGCAGCACGTGTCCTGACCAGGAGGCGGGCACACATTACACCCGTTTTAAGGTCACTGCATTGGCTCCCCGTGTGTTTCAGGATCGATTTTAAGGTTCTTTTACTATTTTCTAAATGCATTAAATGGTTTTGGGCCTTCTTACCTTTCTGACCTGCTTTTACCTTACAAACCCTCATGGAACCTGAGATCCTCTGGAACTGGTCTTCTAATCCTTCCTAAAGTCAGGACACGTACCCACTGGGAGGCATCTTTTCAATATTATAGCCCCCGCCTCTGGAACAGCCTGCCGGAGGACCTCAGGGCTGCAGAGAATGTTTGTGTTTTTAAGAATCGGCTCAAAACTCACCTTTTTAATTTGGCTTTTACTTAGCTTTTATTGTTTAAGTGTGGATATTTTTATTTATTTTATTATTTTATTCTATTATTAATTTTTTCTAGTTTTTACTGTTTATTTTTTTTAAATATATATATTTTCTGGTGCTCCTCAGAGGGAGCCCTCTGCGCTGGAGGCTGGGTTGGCTATGTGTGCCGGGGAGCCTTCCGTGGTATTGGTCTCTTATCTGGTGCCCGTGTTGGTGCCCTGGCTGCTGTGGTTCAGCCGACTCCTTGTGCAGACGGCTCCTGGGATAGTGTTTTGGCTACTCTGTGCTCGGCCACATATTAATCTGACTGTGTGTGTGTGTGTGTGTGTGTGAATATGTGGTGATGGAGAAGGGGGGCAGGGAGCATGATGGGAAGGGGGTTGGTAGGCTATTCTTTTTAATTCTTTTAAAACCTGTGAAGCACTTTGTGCTACATTTCATTGTATGAAAGTGCTTTATAAATAAAGTTGATTGATTGATTGATTGAGAGGATCTTCATGATGAACAGAAATCATTTTATTTCTGCAGAACAGGGATTTATTTAATTTAAAGTTGTTCACTGCTTTCATTTAAAGTGTTGGAAAAGACGTGCGACAGATGCCACTGAGTTAACCATGTTTTGGTCCTGCAGTCCTTTGGAGAAGAAGTCTTTAAATCAAGAGTAAATGTAAGTGGGGGGATGTCTTGATGCATTTGTTGGAAATTCTAACTCTGTCTCTCATCTCTGCAGAAGCAGGTTTAGTAAACGCAGTTAAGTGGAAATTCTGTGTAGCTCTGTTCCGTGTTGACTGGACCAGGAAAATCCTTTTCCATGTTGAACATATTCACACCTGTTGGTGCAGATTTGTGACAAGCTATTTTATTTATTTATTTTATTTTTGTTAATTTTGTTGATAAACTTTGTTTATTTACAATCAGTATGACTTTATTTATATATTATTTCTTTTGTTTATTCTTATTATTTATTTAATACTCAGTTTAATTTAATTCCGGTCTCTTTATTATTTTTCCTTATTTTTGTCTGTTTTTGTTCATTTTTTTAGCTGGAAATAAATGCAGCCTCTAACAATAAAAAAAGAGTCATATTAAACCAGGATCTTCTTCATGTTGATCATATTTATCTTTAACTGGACAGAAGCTGATGTTTTCCATTGGCTCTGCTGGGTGGAGTGATACTGCCGCCTGCTGGCAGATGGGATGAATAACGTTTTCACCATCAATCAGCAGAAGTTTTCCTTCCTTCTCTTGCTGGTCAAATTGAATCTTCACATTCAGATCATTTGATCCAGATAAAAGATACTTTTATAAGTGTAAACTAACAAAGATTACAGTTTTTATTTATTGTTTACTCACTAAAATAAAAATGATTCTGCAGTTTGGCCAAGGCAGCTTTGCTTGTACAGACAATTTCAAAGGTTCAAAGAGGTTTTATTTGTCATTATACAAGTACAATTGTACAGTGAAATGTGTTTTCCAGTACAACCCATCCAAGACTAGACAAAACAACATATAACACAAACAGGAACAGGCAGCCCGTCGGAGCAGCCATTTGACAGCGCTCCTTGTCTTAGATATAGGTGAAAGGTAACATTAGGGGAGTAAGATGTAGCTGGAGAGGATAAAAAAAGGCATCTCCACACTGGGCCTAAGGGCCCATTATTGAGATACAAAAAACACAATTTAATACACAAGACAGTTAAAGTGTTTTATTAAAACTGATTACAGCAACATGCAGAAGAAAGATGAAAGCAGGACTTCTTCATCTGGATACTACTGCTGTAATCTCTGTCTCATTGTCTCCACCTGTGGCTTGCCCAGCATGCAAACAGTTTGCAGTTACCTGGGATTGCCTGGAACTGACACGCCTTCACCTCCTCCCTCTTGATTGGATAATTGCTGGTCCAATCCCTGCTCCTGCTGTCACCCACCAGGAAATAAAAGACTTCTGCAACTGCTCAGCCACTGGCAGCTGTTTTCCCAGACAGTCAGCCCTTGGCTTGTGAAACTTGTGGTTGTGTGTAGGCTTTGGTTTGGTTTGGTGGTGTTTAGATAGATGGGTGTTAAAACTGTTCTTCATTTTTTGTGTAGCTGACTGATAGTCTTGTTTTCTTTATCTTGGTTTGGTGTTTGGTAAGAAGCAAAGTCCTTTTGTTGTATTTCATTAGATTATAGTTAAATGTTAAATTGTGTTGGGCTAGATTTTAGGATTTTATTTTGCATGTAGTATTTTTGGTTAAATAAATTTAGATATTAACCCATTAAGGCCCGACCCATGAAAAAATGGTAAGGAAAGTTCCATTTTTTTAATATGAGGTCTTTATTTGGCCCTTTAACAAATTGTAACAAAAATATTAACATTTTTGGGGGGAAATCTACCATTTATTACCATGTGATAAAAGCAGGGGCCGTGTCATAACACTCTGGTACAACTAATAATGATTGTGGTACTGCTGCTTTAATAACGACCCCAGTACAACTGCTGTAATTAGGATTCTATTCTATTCTATTCTATTCTATTCTATTCTATTCTACAGTCATTTATCAGACGCTTTTATCCAAAGCGATTTTCATTTAAGAGTAAGAACAAACAAGATGGACGTCATCATTAAGTGGTAGTCAGACTGCTGGGAGTCCAGGTGCTGTCTAGTGCTGGAGGCAGTGCATATAATATGTTTTTTTCTTTTTTAAAGTTTTTTGTAAGTCATTTTGTTTAAATACAAGATCATGATTTCTGCTGCTATATTACTTTATTACAGCTGTAATATTGAACCTGGTACTCTTTCTATGATAACAACCCTGGTACTACTAATAATGACCCTGGTACTAATACTGCAGTAATAATGACCCTGGTACTGCTAATAATGACCGTGGTACTAGTACTGCGGTAATAATGACTCTGGTACTAGTACTGAGGTAATAATGACCCTGGTACTGCTAATAATGACCCTGGGACTAGTACTGCGGTAATAATGACCCTGGTACTAGTACTGAGGTAATAATGACCCTGGTACTGCTAATAATGACCCTGGGACTAGTACTGCAGTAATAATGACCCTGGTACTAGTACTGCGGTAATAATGACCCTGGTACTACAAATAATGACCCTGGTACTAGTACTGCAGTAATAATGACCCCGGTACTAGTACTGCGGTAATAATGACCCTGGTACTAGTTCTGCGGTAATAATGACCCTGGTACTAGTACTGCGGTAATAATGACCCTGGTACTAGCAGTGCGGTAATAATGACCCTGATACTAGTACTGCAGTAATAATGACCCTGATACTGCTAATAATGACCCTGGTACTGCTAATAATGACCCTGATACTAGTACTGCAGTAATAATGACCCTGATACTGCTAATAATGACCCTGATACTAGTACTGCAGTAATAATGACCCTGATACTGCTAATAATGACCCTGGTACTGCTAATAATGACCCTGGTACTAGTACTGCAGTAATAATGACCCTGGTACTACTGCTGTAATAATGACCGTGATACTATAAAGTTAAATGTTCTGTACTTGTCTTGTACTTTCATCCAAAGTGCTTTACATGTACATCACATTCACCCATTCACACACACATTCACACACTGATGGCGGAAGCTGTGATTCAAGGCGTTCAACCACGACCCATCAGGAGCAAGTAGGTGTTCAGTGTCTTGCTCAGGGACACCTCAACATGAGCTCTCCGGCCGGGATCGAACCGGCAGCCCTTGTTTTAATTGTTGGGCCCCGAATATGTTGCAGGGGAAATCCATCCCTGAAGTCCACCTTACTATCATCTGTCATGAATGAAGCCTCGATAGTGCAGAGCTGCATTCCTCAGAGGATTATGACCTGTCACATCTTTTTATTTGGATCTGTTTCCTGCTGGTGGTAATTATATTGGGCAGGTTTTTCATCTTAAAAGCTGAAGTAGCCTACTGAGGTGAGGGGATGTAGTAAGAAAACGTCCTTTTACACATTTACTTTTTAACCAAGAACGAGATATCTGCTTTCTTTCATCAGATAGCTGTTTTTCTGCCTTTTTCTGTCTCTTTTTGATGCGGTTTGGTTGGTAAACCCAGGAGGGTGTTCCACGAAGCTGGATTAAGGGAAAACCGGGCTTATCTTGGTAAGTCTGGCTCATTTAAGCCAGAGTTCTGTTCCATCAACGTGGCTTATGTGAATGAGTAACCATGGTAACCGATGCACCAGAACCAGCCTGCTAGGGGGCAGGCTAACGTTTAGCTTAGCTTAGCTGTGTCTCAAAGGTCTGATACAGACTTCCTAAAGAAAGTTCCTCCTGGTAGAACGCTGCTCCGCCTCATTCTGGTGTAAAATAAACATTAAAATAATGAAAAAAACAACAATACTTCTTATCACATCACTACTGTCACTGTTTTAAATAATCAATAAATCTGTCAGTGCCGATGTAACTAAAGAAACATGACTATACACGTACTGAACATGAAATTAAATGAAAAACATGGTACTCATTAAAACTAATTAACACCTTATTAACCCTCCCCAGGTTCAGGAACCCGACCTCCACTGCCTCTGGTTGGCTACCAGTAAAACTGGGATCAGCTGAGCCCCGTCCATACAGGCCGAGGGTGTTTAAAGAGAGAGAGAGAAAGAGAAAGCTGGTCTAAAGAGATGGACGGACAAAGATATAGATAGATAGAGATAGGCTTCCTTTCTGGTTACCATGGCTTGGTCTTTCATTAATGACCCTGCAGAGGGCGCACGCTTCATTCAAAGCTCATTCAGACCACCAGACCCACGGTTTTCAGGGGGAGGACCACCAGTAGCAGGTCTCTGACGTTGTCTTGGTATCTACGGAGCAACATGTTTACAGCTCAACACGTTTAGAACAAACATTTCTTCAAAGATTCCTCCCACTCTGAGACATGTTCTGGTTCCACCTGCTGCAGGTACGCTTTGCTGGTAAGATGCTGCTGTTGATGGAACAGTGCAGAGTTAATGTAGGTCTCACACACACGCACACACGATAATATATTCACAAAGAATGATGATGAATATTGATTATTGGGTTATTAATAAATTAAGCAGGGCCAGTACATACAGAGGCAATTCAGCTGCTTTATCTATCTATCTATCTATCTATCTATCTATCTATCTATCTATCTATCTATCTATCTATCTATCTATCTATCTATCTATCTATCTATCTATCTATCTATCTTTTTGCCACTAGAGGTCGCTCTTCACCATCATCTCTTAGTCTAAACAGAAAGTCAACCTCCGGTTTTTCTCCCATTTTAATCATAATTTCAGCCAGTTTGTCCTCTGCTGCCTGAGTGTTTGTGTAATGGTGAAGCTGCTGATTTTCTCTCTGTAATCTTCATTGTCAGAAAGCAGAGATAATCACCTCTCACCCTCATCACATCACGGGCTGGTCATGTTTTCTTACAGCCAATCAGAGAGCTCGGAGATGCTCATGGAGCTATAAATCTGACCTGAGAGCACCCGGAGCTGCAGGAATGATCAGTGTAAGCACTTATCCAGAAACTCTGATTCTTTTGATCCTTTTCTAGAGTCAGCAGAAGGTAAGAGGCATTTTCATCTACAGCAGGCTGCTTCTCTCTGATCCAAACACACTTTTTCTGCTACGATTATTATTATTATTATTATTATTATTATTATTATCATTATTATTATTATTAATTCATGGATCATCCAAGCTGCTGAAATGAGAGCAGGAGATGATCTGATACGTTTTTATTCCTGTCAGTGTTTCTGTAGATTCAGTGTGAGCTGGTCTCTGATGCAGGGATCGGGATCAGGATGTGGGGATCTTCATGTGTCCACTTCATTTTACAGATTTATAGGAGATGAACAAGATGGCCACCTCAGCAAGTTCAAAGCTGAATAAAGCTGTGAAGCAGCAGTACATGAATCTCCCTCAGGGGGACAAGGTCCAAGTCATGTACATCTGGATCGATGGGTCTGGAGAGGGACTGCGGTGCAAGACCAGGACTTTGGATTTTGAACCTAAGAGGACTGAGGGTAAGACCTGGATCTAACATTCAGGCATGACTGAAGATATGTTTTAATCCTGTGAAGCTGATGCAATTAATCTTCCTCCTTTAGATCTCCCCGAGTGGAACTTTGACGGCTCCAGCACCCACCAGTCTGAGGGCTCCAACAGCGACATGTTCCTCATCCCTGCAGCCATGTTCAGGGACCCGTTCAGGAAAGACCCCAACAAGCTGGTGCTCTGCGAGGTGCTCAAGTATAACTGCAAGCCGGCAGGTGACTAAAAAAGCCCAGACTGAGGTAGATCTGAAGCTGAGGTGGTCCAACTGTTCAGCTGATTCTGCTTGTTCTCCAACAGAAACCAACCTCCGGCGCTCCTGTAAACAGATCATGAACATGGTGGAGAACCACTACCCGTGGTTTGGCATGGAGCAGGAGTACACCATCCTGGGCACAGATGGACATCCATTTGGCTGGCCTTCTAATGGCTTTCCAGGCCCACAGGGTAGGTGTCAGCTTTTTAACTTAGCTCACTGTTTACGGTGATGTTCTTCTAACATTTGAGCAGCTCTGAGTGATAAAGCTACCTTCCTCCACATCAGGGCCTTATTACTGTGGAGTAGGAGCAGATAAGGCGTTTGGACGAGACATTGTGGAGTCACATTACAGAGCCTGTATGCACGCTGGAGTTCAGATCTGTGGGACAAATGCAGAAGTCATGCCAGCACAGGTAAAGTAACGTTAGTTATTACGTGGCTGTTCATCAGCTGGTTAATACTCAGTTAAAATGTTAAACCTGTCTGTGTTTCAGTGGGAGTTCCAGGTTGGGCCCTGTGAAGGAATCAACATGGGGGACCATCTCTGGGTTGCTCGCTTCATCCTTCACAGAGTTTGTGAGGATTTTGGCGTGGTGGTGTCATTTGACCCCAAACCTATCTCAGGAAACTGGAATGGCGCTGGTTGCCATACCAACTTCAGCACAAAGGAGATGCGTGAGGATGGAGGACTGAAGTAAGCACACAGATCTGAGCTGTTTAAATGGAACAAAGCATTTTGTTGTGTTTTCTAACCACTGCTTTCCATCACAGAGTCATTGAGGATTCCATCGAGAGGTTGGCAAAAAGACACAAGTACCATATCCAGGCCTATGATCCTAAAGGAGGGCTGGATAATGCCAGGCGCCTCACAGGTCATCATGAAACCTCCAACATTGACAAGTTCTCAGCCGGCGTGGCCAACCGCGGCGCCAGCATCCGCATCCCACGCTCAGTGGGGCACGAGAAGAAGGGTTACTTCGAGGACCGTCGTCCATCTGCCAACTGTGACCCTTACAGTGTCACCGAGGCGCTGGTGCGCACATGTTTGCTTAAAGAGGAAGGAGATGGGCCCAGAAACTACAAGTGACCAAACTGAGAGAAAGAAGCATTATCTGTACTGTATTTAGTCTGGAGTCTATTTTAAGACCAAATAGAATAATCTTTACTTTTTTAAATTTTCTACTTAACAGATGAAATGTTGATTTATGTGTTCTTGCTTCTCTTTGCTTTCAGTGGTGTCCAGCAGCAAATGTTGCATCATGTTGCTTTAAAGTCACATGATCGTTTCAGGATCTTTGCTGTACAAGTTTAACTTTTAATAATGGAAACTGATGCCTTCCTCATGATGCTCATGCAGATGATTTAGTAGCTTCTGAAATAATGTTGAGCTCATAATGCAAAAAAGCCTACTTTTATATGCTTTTTAAATAATGCATGTTTGCAATTTCATGTTGAAAAAAACTAAATAAATTTCATCATTTTTAAATCCGACTTTAGTCAGTGGTTGAATTTGAAACGCCTCTGTCAGACCCAATAGAAACAAGTCTGATAGAAATGGGTCTGATAAAAACAGGTCTAAAGGAACTGGGTCTGACAGAAATAGGCCCCATAGAAACTGGTCTGATAGAAATGGATGTGATAGAAACAGGCCCGACAGAAACGACTCTGATAGGAAGAGGTCTGATGGATACGGGTCTGACGGAAATGGTTCTGATAGAAACAGGTCTGATAAAAACAGGTGAGATGCAAACGGTTCTGATGGAAAATGTTCTGATTGAAATTGATCTGATGAAATGGGAAAGAGGCCCCGGGGAAGACCCAGGACACGGCTGGCCTGGGTACGCCTCGGGATCCCCCTGCCGGATGAGCTGGTGAATATGGCCGGGGAGAGGGAAGTCTGGGTTTCCCTGCTTAGGCACCTGCCCCCGCGACCTGACTCCAGATAAATGGCAGAAAATGGATGGATGGATGGATGGATGAAACAGGTCTGATGGAAACTGGTCTGATGAAACAGGATCCGATAGAATGGGTCTGACAGAAACGGGTCTGACTGAAACTGATCTGATAAATATGGTTATCATAGAAACGCGTGTGATAAAGACAGGTCTGAAAGAACTGGGTTTGATAGGAACAGATCTGACAGAAACAGGTCTGAGAAAACGGTTCTGATAGAAACCGGTCTGACAGAAACTGGTCTGATAAAAACAGGTCTGATGGAAACGGGTCTAATAGAAACAGGTCTGATAGAAAGGGGTCTAATAGAAAAGGGTCTGATAGAAACAGGTCTGACAGAGACAGTACTGATAGAAACGGTTCTGATGGAAATGGGTCTGATAGAAACTGGTCTGATAAAAACAGTTCTGATGGATACTGGTCTGAAAGAAAATGATTTGATAGAAAGAGGTCTGATAGAAACGGGTGTGATGGAAACAGGTTTGGTAGTAAAGTTTCCGTTGAAAACAGGTCTGACAGAAACAGGTCTGATAGAAACAGGTCTGATAGAAACGGGTCAGATAGATACGGGTCTGATAAAAATGGGTCAGAGAAATGAGTCAAATAGAAACGGGTCTGAAGGAAATGGGTCAGATAGAAACGGGTCTGATTGAAGCAGGTCTTATAGAAACGGGTCTGATGGAAACAGGTCTGACGGAAACGGGTCTAATAGAAACGGGTCTGATGGAAACGGGTCTGAGAGAAACTAATCTGATGAATGGATGAGTTCTGATGGATACTTGTCTAACAGGAACAGGCCTGATAAAAACGTGTCTGAACAGAATGGATCAGATAGAAATTGGTATGAAGAAAACGGGTTTGATAGAAACAGGTCTAATAAAAAAACAGGTGAGATGCAAACGGTTCTGATGGAAAATGTTCTGATTGAAACTGATCTGATGAAACAGGTCTGATGGAAACGGGTCAGATAGACATGGGTCGATGGAAACAGTCTGAGGTAAATGGGTCTGATAGAAACAGATCTGATAGAAACAGATCTGATAGAACCACTTGTGATAGAACTGGGTCTGATAGAAACGAGTCTGATTGGATCAGGTCTGATAGAAACGGGTCTGATGGAAATGGGTCTGAGAAAAATAAGTCTGATGGATTCTGGTCTGACAGAAACAGGTCTGATTGAAACGGGTGTTACAGAAACGGATTTAACAGAAACAGTTTTGCCAGAAATTGATTTGATAGAAACAGGTCCACTGGAAAAGGGTCTGATAGAAACGGGTCTGATGGAAACGTGTGTGTCGGAAACGGGTCTGACAGAAACTGATCTAATAGAAAACAGTTTGATAGAAAGAGGTCTGATGGAAAAGGATCTGATAGAAGCAGGTCTGATGGAAACGTGTCTGACGGAAACGGGTTTGACAAAAACGGTTCTAATAGAAACCGATTTAATAGAAACAGGTCCAATGGAAAAGGGTATGATGGAATCAAGTCTTATACTAATGGGTCTGATGGAAAAGGGTGTGATAGAAACGGGTCTGACAGAAACTGGTCTGATAGAAACCGAAAGAAACAGCTCTGATGGTAAAGGATCTGATAGAACTGGATCTGATAGAAACCGGTATGATGCACAAGGGTCTGATGGACATGGTTCTGATAGAAATGGGTCTAATGGTAATGGGTGTGGCAGAAATGGGTCTGACAGAAACTGATCTGATAGAAACCAATTTGATAGAAACAGGTCTGTTAGAAACAGGTCTGATGGAAACGGATCTGATCGAAACAGGTCTGATAGAAACGGGTGTGATGGAGTCGTGTCTGATGGAAACGGGTCTGAGAGAAACGGGTCTGATGAAAACAGGTAAGATGGAAAAGGTTCTGATGGAAATCAGTCTGATAGAAAACAGTCTGACTGAAACGGCTCTGATGGAAACAGGTCTGACAGAAACAGGTCTGATGGATTCTGGTCTGATAGAAACGGGTCTGATGGAAACAGGTCTGATGAGAAAGGGTCTGATAGCAATGGAGCTGATGGAAAGAGATCTGATAGAATCAGATCTGATAGAAACAGATCTGATAGAAACACGTCTGATAGAAACGGGTCTAATCAAACTTGGTCTGATAGAAAAGGGTCTGAAATAAACAGGTCAAATTTTGAAACGGGTCTGATGGAAACAGTCTGATAGAAACAAGTCTGATGGAACTAGTTCTGATCGAAACAGCTCTGATAGAAACAGGTCTGATCGAAACAGGTCTGATGGAGACAGGTCTGACAGAAATGGGTCTGATGGAAATGGGTCTGAACGAAACAGGTGCAAGGGAAACGGGTCCAACGGAAACAGGTCTTATGGAAACAGTTCTAATAGTAACGGGTCTGATACAAATCGGTCTGATGGAAATGGTTTTGATAGAAATAGGTTTGATAGAAACGGGTCAGATTGATTCAGGTCTGATAGAAACAGGTCTAATGGGAATTGGTCTGATGGAAAGGGGTCTGAAAGATATCGGTCTGATAGAAACGGGTCTAATAAAACTGGGTCTGATAGAAAAGGGTCTGATAGGAACAGGTCTGCTAGGAAAGGGTCTGATATGAACAGGTCGGAATTTGAAACGGGTCTGACAGTCTGATAGAAACAGGTCTGATGGAACTAGGTCTGATAGAAACTGGTCTGATGGAAAGGCGCCTGATAGAGACGGGTCTGATAGAAACAGGTCTAATGGAAATGGGTCTCATGGAAACAGGTCTGATAAAACAGGTCTGATGGAAACAGGTTTGAGGAAACGGATCTGATAGCAATGGGTCTGATTTAAAGAGGCCTGATAGAATCGGATCTTATGGAAAAGGGTCTGATAGACACAGGACTGATAGAAAGAGGTCTCTTGGAAACGGTTCTGATGGAGACAGGTCCCATACATGGATGGGGGTTATAGGTCTCTTGTATGGGTCCAGAAATTGGGTCTAGATATAACTTAGGAATGTCTTTGTCAGTAACCTCTTTAAGGAAAGCTCAGTGGAATTTCTACAATTGCCTTTAGAAGACCTCACAGATTCGGCTAATCTGTTTTAGATGCTAGACTGTTTTGTAATACATTTTTAATTATTAATCAAGCTGGTGTCTAAAATTTGTGCCCCTTGACCATCACATCACCTGCCTAAAGTAATATACATCAATAAAAATGGTTCAGATCTGATAAAACTGGGTCTGATGGAAATGGCTGTGGCATAAACTTGTCTGATATAAAGGGGTGAGATAGAAACAGGTCTGATAGAAACAGATCTTATAGAAACGGGTCCCTTAAAATAGATCTAATGGAGATGGGTCACTTGTAACTTATGACCAGGCAGGGCTAAGATGCATGCTCTAAATCGTTTCTCTAGTGAAACTCAATCATGGAGATCAAGTCTGGGAAACACTTCTCTGTTGGATACATGCACCAACAACAGGCTCAACAGAGGGGAGGTAACTGTATCTGGTAAAGCAGCTTATTTGTTTTGGCAAATAAATGTTTTCAACTAAAAGTTACAGAACTTCTCTTAATATCACTGCAGTTGAAACAGGATCTTTAATATGTATTATTGTTATATTTAATTTTATTAAACAAACACAGTTGAGATTGATGGTTTTAGATAATTTCCAAATATGAACCTCAAAAAATTGAAATGAGAATTTAAAACAACTGCTAAATACTGAAACTCCATTTTTCTTTGATCAGTTAGGATGTAAAATTATTTTTGTACAGTTCAGATACAGAAAATGATCGCATGACACTCCAACCTTGCCTGTTCTGCATGTATAGCGGAGTCTTTGCGGAAAAAAACATAACAACATTGTCTGCATATATTTGGCACTGCATCTATACAACAATTAAGCAACTATTATTATTATTATTATTATTATTATTATTATTATTATCATATAATCTTATACAGTAGTTATTATTATAACTATTATTATTTTGAACTTTTATTTTTTATTTCAACTGTTATTGTTTTTGTTTATATGTATATATATATATATATATACTATCGTTCAAAAGTTTGGGGTCACTTCCCTATTGAATCCCATGGCAAAGTGACCCCAAACTTTTGAACGGTAGTGTATATATATTCCATTACGGGTCACGGGTGAGCTGGAGCCTATCCCAGCCTTTTAACAAGGCTTGGCACACACACACACATATATATATATATATGTGTGTGTGTGCTGCCAAGTATATCTGCCCTCACCTAACCCTAACCCTGCCTTGGGGCAGGAGCTCAGTATGTGCTCCAGAGTTTGTCTTGCTGAGCACAATGGGTAGTTTGGGGTCTTCAGTAAAGAGGCTCAATGGGCTTGGTAAGGC
Source organism: Melanotaenia boesemani (assembly GCF_017639745.1). Taxonomy (NCBI): domain Eukaryota; kingdom Metazoa; phylum Chordata; class Actinopteri; order Atheriniformes; family Melanotaeniidae; genus Melanotaenia; species Melanotaenia boesemani. The sequence goes on along the minus strand of NC_055695.1, from coordinate 34,261,255 downwards.
ATCACACACAGCAAGGATGAGGAAGGTGATGCAGTGTGGCTCTGTTTGACAGAGGTCAGATCAAGTGACTTTCTGGTCCATGGCCTGTTCCCACCTTGTCCAGTCCCCTTGTGGCCCATGGATGCCACTCTGCTGGATCTTTCTTCATCCACCACCACCCTCTCTATCTCCTGAATCCTCTGCAGCCTCTCCTTACTCTTGCATTTGTCCTGCCGTGGTGATGGGATCAGTCCCAAACCTGCTCGACCAAGGACAATCACTTTGTGCTGTTTCCATACATGGCTATGTTTCTGAAGGTTTTTGGCAAGCATATGGCAACAATATGTGTGCTGCGGTGTACCACATCCCCCCAGGCACTTCATCCTGGCTTGGTGAAGCTTGAGGTCTCTTTGATTTTTGCTGATTTTCATACACCTGCATTCTGCGGTCATCGTTGTTATGTCTTTGCTCTTGGTCATAACATTGTGGTCTGTCAAATTGGGCATTTCATCCTTTCCCCCTCTCTGGCTCTCCTGGGGGTGTCTATCCATGAGTTGATCTGTAGCTTGCCTGGTTATAGAGTCTAACAGCAGAGGGAATGAAAGATCCCTGGTACCTCTCCGTCGTGCACCGTGGGTGAAGAAGCCTGCTTCTGATGGTGCTTTCCAGGGTTCTAACAGTCTCATATTGGGGGTGGGAGGCATTCTCCATGATTGACGACAGCTTTGCCATCTTTTTCTGGTCGCCCACTGCTTCTATAGGCTTGAGACTGCAGCCCATAAAAGAGCCGCCCTTCTTCACTGGTTTGTTCAGCAATAGGTGGAGTCTGCTTTGGCCCTTCCTGTAAAGAGCCTGAGTGTTAGTTGTCCAGTCCAGGTTCCTGTTCAGGTGAACACCCAGGTACCTGTACGGACCCACCATCTTGTTGTCTTTTTCCTGAATGTTCACTGGGGAAGGAGGGGAGGTTTTCCCCATAGCGAGGTCTACCACTAGCTCATTGGTTTTTGCAGCATTAATCTGGTAGCAGTTCTCTTCACACCAGGCTACAAAGTTCCAGTTAAGTTCCCGGTACTCTTTCTCATCACCGTTGTTGATGTGTCCAACAATGGCTAAGTCGTCCAAGAACTTCTGGCAGTTTGTGATGTACTGATTGAAGTAAGCAGTGTATATGGTGACGAGGAGAGAAGCCAGAACAGTCCCTTGTGGTGCCCCAGTGCTGCTGTGTCAGAGACAGCCTCTGTACCTTACAAACTGTGGCCTGTTGGTCAGGAAGTCCTGGAGCCATGTTGTCATCTGCTGGCAGACTCCAGTATGGTGCAGCTTATTCCTCAAGAGTTCTGGCTGGATGGTATTGAAAGCACTGGAGAAATCATAGAACATGATCCTGACCGCTCTAGGTGAGACAGGGATGAGGAAGGTGACAGCATTCTCAGTCCTAATATTTAGCTGGTACGGGAACTGCAGAGGATCTGCTTAAGATCTTCCCGCAGGACACAGAAGGTGGAGGACCAGTCTCTCCAAGGTCTTTACCAGGGGAGATGTCAGGGCCACAGGTCGATAGTGGCTGAAGTCTGTGGGGCGAGATGACTTAGGCCAGGGCTACTCAATTCGGTCCTACGAGGGCCGCAATCCAGCAGGTTTTCCATGTATCCCTGCACCAACACACCTGAGTCAAATTAGGTGGCTCTAACAGCCAATCAGGTTCCACACAATGACTCATTAATTTGACTCAGGTGTGTTGGTGCAGGGATACATGGAAAACCTGCTGGATTGCGGCCCTCGTAGGACCGAATTGAGTAGCCCTGACTTAGGCACATGGATCACACAGAATTTCTTGCACAGCTGGGGCACCTTGTACAACCCAAGGCTCATGCAGAGCTCATGTTGCTCCAGAATCCCACCCAGTTTCTTGGCGCAGGATTTGAGGAGCCTGGAGCTGATGCCATCTGGACCAATTGCCTTCTTCACCTTAGGCAGGTAAGTGGAGTTTTTGTTTCCCTAAATTGTTCTCAGACTCCTCCAGACCCAACTAACATCATTCTGCTGGAGTTGTTCTTCCATCCTTCTCCTGTGGCAACTCTCCCCCTCTCTGACCTTCCTCCTCAGTTCTCTCTGCACCAACTTTATCAGCTCCCTGTCTCCTGACATAACACACTCTGTTTTACTTTGAGGAGGACTTTAAAGTCAGAGGTTTGTTATTTGCAAAAGGTTTTACTGTCTTAGACCGGTGGAGTCTACACAGAAATTGATGTAGTCTGTGACGCAGCTGGTAAGACTGTCAATATCTTCCCCGTGACATCCCATGTTGTATTGTCAAAACAGTCTCCATGGATGCTTCTGACCAAATCTTTCTAGAGTGGGTGATCTCAGGTTGTCTGTGCACCAGAGGCTTATAAACAGGGAGAAAATGCACGAGGTCCTGATCACATGATCAGATGAGGGAGAGGCATAGTGAAAGTCCCCGGTGATTAGGAGGAGGGCATGTGGATGTTGTGTTTGCATCCTGTTTACAACTGAGTGAAGGACATCACAGGCAGAGTTAGCATTCAGAGAGAGGGACGTGCACACTGTTATCGTGATTCTAGCTGTGTCCCAAATTCAGGGTCTGCACACTGTGAAGTGTGGATTTGTCTGCCACATACGTCATCGCGGTGCGCGAAGTACTGTCCCAATTCACAGAATTTGAAGGACCCTTCAAATCCGCACTTCGTTTAGCCTCAAACCAAGGCTGCTGGTGATGCATCCTTCATGGCCTCTTTTCTCCCAGAATTCGTTACGCACAAGACGGTGGCGAATCAGTAACCTCAGAAGAGTCATATTAAGATTAAATAAAGTTTTATTTTGAAAAAATACGCTGTTTTTTTAAATACACTTTGGTATATACATTACAAAACTAAATACATTTAAAGCATGTTTGTTAAATGGTGACATTAAAATTCGGTAATATTTGATATTCAAGAACTTTTAAGGGGTTAATGAAGTGTGTACCAGCTGGAAAACAACAGAGCCTCAAACCGTTTTTTTTTTTTTTTTTTTTACTGTCGGTGTTGCCGCTCCGTGTTCAGCGTCTACTGATGTTTCCTACGACTAATTTCAGAGGTTTAAGTGATTCAACGTCCCTGTGTTGTTGTGATGTATCTTGATCAGGAGATGTGGAAAAATTGGCTCTCAGGCAAAAACGTCTCTGGACGCTGACTTGAATAATAAAAAGAAGTTTATTACAAAAGTTCAGACATCAAAACAGATTTCTGCAGCAAAATCTGGAGGTCCCAAAGCCAGAAAGAAGACCTAAAGACCTGATGTGTCGTTCTGTCTTATATAGGGTTTAAACAAAGAAAATTCCTCAGTCCTGTGTCCTCCAATCATAGAGTTTGCCTATAGGATGCTCATTTGCATGGAATGCATGTTCTTGTGTCAATCCAGTCTGTGGGACAGAGAACCTTATATGGTAAAGACTTAAGTGTGTACCATACAAATGCTATGCTTAGATACCTCATAATTCCCCCCTTCGGGACTGGAATTAACAGTCCCGAAAAAAAAACGAACTATATAAGACTCAAATTAAATAAACACATATGAGCAGGGCCGGTTCTAGGAATGCATACATGAGGGGGCAGGCATAAATTTGAAGGGGGCATTATGAGTACATACTTCAGCATTTTCTTGTTGTTGTTTTTTAAGTGTTTCTTTAACGGAACTGTGCTGTTAGTGGAGTCCAACTTCAAAGAAATGGATTGCACTTTGTCAGGCCTCTACTCTAAGACCTGTCCAGCTTGGGTGTCCCACCTGAAACCAAAGCTCCTGCTGGTATAGCTCTTAGAGTCACTGAGGCACGCAAACCCCCTGACCACAATAAGGTGGCAATCCCTCAGTGGGGGAACAGAAAATATCAATAACAAAATGAAGTAAGAAAAAAGAAAAGAATGATCCATTATCAAAGCTTTAACAACCAACAAAATAACAATTGCCCTATTGGACAGCCATTAGATGTCTAAGCATTTTGAATAAATTTGAAACTAATAACAATAAACTCAACTATCTGTGTGTTTGTTTCTGTCTGTATATAGACCATAATGATTAAAGAATCATAACTATCAAGCACAACAATAACAGAGCAAAAAATTAAACCCCCTACCAAAATAAGGCAGTGAACCTTCAGGGGGAAATAATGATAATAATAAATGAAAATGAGTAAAAACTAAATGATCCTTCATCAAAATTTTAAGAACCAACAAGGCATACATGAAGCTCTGAGCTGAACTGCTGAAAGCAGCGGGAATGTAGAGTGAAACTTTCTGTTATTTTTTTCTTCAAACTAGCATGCTGAACTAAAGGCTGGGCGGAGCTTGAGGGGTCTCATATGCGCAGCTCGTTTTCCCTCAGTCTAGTACCGAGGAGGCAGTCACATCTATGGCCCGTGCGTGATTGATCACTGCTCCTACTAACAGGCGTAGACACGTTTAAATAGAACAGAAACAAACCCCAGTTGACAGAATAGATGCAATAAATACGTCTGTTATTATAAGTATTTATTCAGTATCGCTACAACACATTTAACAGAGCTTTACTCTATAAGTTTTACCGCTGGAGCTCAGCAGCCGCTCTCTCTACGAGGGGGAGAAATATGACACCGCAAGATCAGGCTGTATGTCAACTCATTTGCATACTAAACACTGATTGGTTGTTTTCTGTGGTGGTGGGAAGGACTTGTTGAAGACAGTACAATGGATCCTGTGAAGCTCCGACACACAGAGTTCAGTACAGAGGGGAGAGAGCGTTTGGAGAGATTTGCCCATTTCGGCGCATTTGATTGAGGGGGCAGAATGTTTGTTTGAGGGGGCACTGCCCCCTCTTGCCCCTGCGTAAAGCCGGCCTTGCATATGAGATTCCCAAAAGAAATCATAAAACGCCCAAAAGAGGCTAGTCGACCCATCGGACCCCTCCGGGCCTAAATCCTGCCTAGCAATTCTCACCTCCCGAAACAAAAAAAATAAGCACTCGAGGTCACCCATATGTATCCACATAATAAGAGTCACAGAATATTATCTATTCGCCTAATGGTAAACCCTGTCTATGTCTAAATTCAGATTAACACTCAGATTAATACAGTATATGAGTAAACATTGAAACAAAATAAGGCAAACAAAAATATATGGCTCCGAAACCTCCAGATGGGTAAATCGATATGGTGATGATGTTTCAGTCTGCAGATGTCATCGCGTTGACATTCAGGGTTCACTGTCCATGTTTAGTGTCCTTATATGTACTTTTTGAGTCCATCCAGAATGTTGAGGCCTCTGAATAACTAACCACCCACTGGGTGGTCGTCCCCATGTGTACTGAGAAGAGAAAAAAAGAACAATGACCAGTATCTTTGTCATAATAACAGGTTGAATCAAAAATATTTCAAGCATAAAAATTAGGAATAACATAGGTTTAGTTGAGTATAGATGATAATTAACTAAGTATAAGATATCTAATTCCCTACTTGATTATACAAACTAACTTCACAGTTTTATCCACAAAGTCCTTGCCATTGTCTGAGGATATCCTGTCTGGATGTCCCCACCTGCTTATAACCTTATGACACAAAAACTTGGCCACGGATTGTGCATCTTTGTGTTTGGTCGGATATGCTTCAGTTAATCCTACAAGTTCAGCAGGCTATGCAGTTGCGAATAAAATGGTCAGGTGAACCACAATTATAGCACACTTCAGGCAGCTGTTGGAAGCGTGGAGCAAAATTTCTTCCACTCCCGAAATTTTCTCTCCAGGTCTGTGGCGGGCCATAAACTAGTGGTGGGAAACAGTTAACTGGAGGCCATGGTGCAGACTGAGGTGGTTGGAACTGTACTTTATCCGGCTGCTGCTGTGGTGATGGTTGATTTGATGATGGCAGGCTCTGGATAACCACTGCTTGTGTTTTCTCCTTCTTTTTCGAATCCACCAGCTGTATTTGATTCAGTTTCCTGAGAGTCTCTTGGTCTTGCTCTTTCTGATCATGCTCTTTCTTCCTAAACAATTCCACTTGATGAGCAATGTGGTCTGTATGAACTGCTTTGGTCATGCTGTTAAGACCAACCACTTCTGCCAGCTTGCTTCTCACTGGTTGTGGCAGCCCCTTCTGAATTTTGGCCCCCAGAATCGATTGTTCCATTTGGTTCAGATCTGGATCATTTCCTGTTACATCTCTCCATGTTTGATGAGCTCTAGAGACATAGGATCTTGGATTCTCCTCCTGGCCCAATGGCTCAATAAAAATGTTGTCAGGGTGGACATTTGTCGGAAATGTCTCTTTTAGAGCTCTCCATGCTCTGCCTCGATTTGCGGCAAACAGTTCTGGGTCGTATACAGATGTCCCCACATAACGACCAAGTCCCGCTTTCTGCAGAATGTCCTCCATGGCAGGAACTCCTAAGATGTTAGCCAAAAGTCGTTTTACATCCCCTGTAGCCAGCTGTATTCCCACGCAGATCTGCTCCAATTTAGAAATCCACGGATGTGCTCCATCGTGAAGAGACGGTAATTTCTCCAAAATGTCAGACAAATCAGTGTTTTGCCAGGGTTTATACTCCAAGTTCTGTCCTCGGACAACCACTGGACACATCTTGCCGACCGGCTTTCTTCTTCTTGGGCGGAAGAAATATGTCGCCTGCGGCTTTTTAGAAAGCTTCTTCCGCAGCTTCTTCTTCTGTATCCGGAGTTCCTGTAACTGGTCCTCAAGCGCCTGTTGGTCCTCTTGGCTGCTGGCTTTCTCCAAATATGAAAGACATCGATCTACACTCTTTTCAAGTTCTATCAGCACTTGTTGGCTATCATCTTTGGTCCCTGTACTCGTAGTAACTGGATAAAACTCTTCTGAAAGGCCATCACTATCTTCTTCATCGCTATCACTGTCAGAGCTATCAGAAGTGTCATCTTTGAGATCATTTTTCTTTCGTAGCTCCGCTCCTTTTCTTTCTGCTTTGGCCAATATCTCTCTTATGGCAGAGTTGTATCCGTCTCTGGCTTCCTCCAGATCACTCTGAGCCTTGTCTCCAGGTTTCTTCTTTGTTGTCTTCTTTTTACTCTTGAGGCTTGGATACATGTGAATGGTCGTTGTTGCTTGTCCCGTTTCTATTATTTGGTTGGCATCATCAGTGACATGATAACTGCCTTCATGGGAAATCACTGGGAGCTGAGGATAAACATCCTGAAATTTCACTTCTTTCTCACACGGTGGGGGGGCTCTTTACTGCAACGGTGTGAGAGAAGGGCGTGTTGATTTCTGCCATTAATTTCTCTGTGGCCTTTTTGATCTGCGAGATGTCTTCTCTCTGTTTTTCTTCCTTCTCTTTTGTTGCTTTCAGAACTCTCTGTCGCTCCTTATCGAACAGCTGAAGAACTTCCAGCTCCGTTTGTCGCTTGTCATGACGTTTCTGTCCTCTCCTTCCCTTCTTCTGATCTGCTTTGTAAGTAGCCACCAGCACTTGAACTGTTTTAATTACCTCTGGATTAAGTGTCCCCTCGATCGGCCATGGGTGGTCGATGCTTGGCCAGCGCCGGTTCCACTTTTTGAAATCTTGGCTATACCTTTAATTAGAGGGTTGCTCTGCTGGACTAAATCAACTGGAGTAATTACAGTTGAAGTTTTGTCATGCTTCTCTGACATGATGCCAACTTTCTATAATTTTCTAATTTATGAGTTAAAAGGAAATTTCTAAAAAGTAGTATATCCAATACTATGTTATTACAATCAATTTCTTTTTGTTTGTGTTGTTTTTATTTATTTATTTATTTATTTTGCTTTCACAAACCTGCAAAACAAATTCACCAACTTCAGAGGAAACCCAAAAGCCTTTAATTATTAACAAAACAAAATCACATCAAAAACCGCATTGTAATATCAGTAAACCATTCTTTCAATAATCCATTTAAACCTTCAATGATTTATCACTTTAATACGAATAAATGAAGAATAAAATATTGTAATAATCAATCAGTAGCCAAGCTTTTCTGTCGGAGTAAATATACCATGTACTCTCTGATATGTGTCTTCTAGTATGTATATGCACCACTAAAGTGTGTTATTTTCACTTGAGTTTTAACAAAAATTAAGAAAAACGATACCATGTTTGTATGTATTGAAACAACTATGCATTAATATATATATATATATAAAGCAGGTGACAAGATGTTTGTGGATAAAATGCACACTAGCCTTAAGCAGTTCAGGGGAGATGTGTCATCCGGCTCACAGATGGGTGACTGCCAACCCTTGAGGCCTCGGAGAGCCTGGTCTGTTCAGCTCTGATTCGACTCTCGATCCAAATAAGTCATATAAAAAACAAACAAAAATTCATTATGTCATAATTCAAAACAATTCAAAACAAATGTAACAACACAAAGATTATTAAAGGCTAAAGGAGGAGTTAACTTAATCTCCCTCCATTTTCTCTCTCTTTCTCTTTTTTTTTTTTTTTTAACCAATTTTAGGCTTTGTTGGCCTCTTCAAAGAAAAAGGAAAAAATTACAAGAAATATAAGGCTTTATTTTTTTTCTGTAAGTATCCCGGAGCCGGGTGAACTTAGATAAACAATCTGCTCCCACTCTACCACTTAAAGAGAGCAGCTGTGACAGCTGTAAAAGTAGTAAATGTGACTACCCTAAGGAAAAATAGTCTAACAGTCATTTCTTATAATCTCCTGTACCCCTTAAGTATACTTCTAAATCCTCTTATAGAACTAATGCACTATCTTACCAATACTTCCACAAATAAGATTATAACAATAATGCACACCTTTGCATAAAACAGTAAAGACTAAACATTGTCTATGCAAACATGTAAAGCAGAAAATCAGCTACAGGCTTTAAATCACATCAGCAGAAGCTCACACACCCACACGTGCTGACTCCAAAAGCTGTCTTCACTGCACAGCACACACACAGACACAAACTTCATCCCTATATTTTATATCAGTACAGATGAAGCAAGTGATATGTGCATGTTTTCTTGTCACACAGTGAAATAAACTCTGTCCCTGTTTTCCATCCAAATTAGACACAGAAACTCATTTTCTCGTGATGTTAAAGAAACACCCCTCATAATTTTCTGTAGTGGTTCATAAGAGGAGAACACAAAAATATGTGTCCAGATATGCGCAAGGCAATTAATAATATTTTAGCCGCTAACAGAACATTCACACATATATAAAAGTCCTTTTTGAGGAAGATCTATTAAATTATTGCCAAAACAATAGTCTGTCTGCCAAAGTGCAGACGCTCATTATTACAATTAAAATTTTTAGAAAAAGTTCCTCATAAAAGGTTCATTTTTCCAAAGGTTTATTGAGTTACCTCTAAAAAGTCTGCCCATCGAAATACAGAAGCATTTCAATAGCAGTTCATTAGATTATTACTTATTAGAAAACCCTTCGAAAAGAATTTATCATTAAAAAGTTATAAAAACACAAACATGCATTGAAAACTTTAGTTTTGCTCAGACCACACCCCAGCTGGACACACACACACGTCAGACACTCTAGCAGAGTTATGCACACACCTCGGCTCCTATCATACACACACACACACACACAGCTGTTGTCACTCAACCTCACACCAACACCCTCTCAGTCAGCGCTAACTCAACTCTTTTTACCTTTTTATATGCCTCACCAAATCTTCTTCTCATCTTAATCTTAATTCCTTAAAAATCCTACAATTTATCTGTCAAATTCTTATCCCAGGCCTGAGATTCTTACACTCTTGCTTTTTAAATTTACACCACTAATCGCTCTTAACTGGAGTCCAAATGACACAGAACAATTTATTTATTCTTATGTCTTACTATTCAAAGGGTTTCGGGCCCAGACCCTGAATTTGCATAAATTTATAAACTTTCAAATGTACATTTTAGAAACTCCAAAAACTCATAACAATTCACTATTTCTGAGGCTTAACCATCTCTTTTTCCCTTGTTACAAGTGGAGAATCTCTCTGTCCTCCCTATAAATTTCCCCACAGCCTTTTTATGCTGCTTGTCTGCTTCTTTTCTCTTGTCTCTCTTTTTTCTACATCAATTACCCCCTTTTCTCCACTTCGCCTGTGATGTGGAGAGAAAAAACAACTTAAAATAAATTTAACAGAGACGCCTGTACAGACAACAATTCCACAAACATACCCACACAGAGAACTTTGCGGAGTGACCCCCTTTCCTCTCCCCAGAAAAGCAGACAAAAAAACACACCTGTCTTTCAGATTGCCCTCTGGAAGTCAGCTTGGAGGAAAAAAGGCACTGCACGTCCAGATTTTCGTGACGTCAAATTTGATGTATCTTGATCAGGAGATGTGGAAAAATTGGCTTTCAGGCAAAAACGTCTCTGGACGCTGACTTGAATAATAAAAAGAAGTTTATTACAAAAGTTCAGACATCAAAACAGATTTCTGCAGCAAAATCTGGAGGTCCCAAAACCAGAACGAAGACCTAAAGACCTGATGTGTCGTTCTGTCTTATATAGGGTTTAAACAAAGAAAATTCCTCAGTCCTGTGTCCTCCAATCATAGAGTTTGCCTATAGGATGCTCATTTGCATGGAATGCATGTTCTTGTGTCAATCCAGTCTGTGGGACAGAGAACCTTATATGGTAAAGACTTAAGTGTGTACCATACAAATGCTATGCTTAGATACCTCAGTTGCTTTGGGAAATTCTTGTTGACTAGATAGGCTTTCCCATTTCACAAATGTAAAGCAGACTTTGAAGTGTGTAGACTGCGGAGGACACTCTGTAGCCTACGTAGTCTGTGCACTTCGAAGTGTGCAGACCCTGAATTGAGACACACCTATTGTGTTATAGTTCCCCTCGGCAGATAAAATATGGCCACATGCTAATAGCTAACAGTTCAATATCCCTACAACAAAGTTTTTCTTTGACTGTGATTTGTCCTGGTTTACAACATCTATCGTTCACAAACACCTTTCCTCTTACTGGTCTCCCATGTCCTGTCAGACCGTATCAGTTGAAACCCATCCAGTGCAATGTCAGAGTCCGGTGTTAGCTCTGTCAGCCAGGTCTCCGTGAACAGCATCATGCTACATTCCAGATACTCCCTTCGGTGCTGTGTTTAGCTGGCTTTATACTCACGTGACATCTGCGTAAGGTTGGTTACGGCGTCATTGTCGTAGGTGCACCGTAGCTCAACATGCACCTCTTCCTGACCTGATGCAGGCGGTTATGTGGAAATACGACTGGATCTACTGGATCTTTGTCTCCTTTTTCTATTTCTCCTTTTACTTCTCTTTATTACTTTCCTTTTTTTCTGTCCCCTACGGTCAGGTCCAGCAAGATTTCATAAATTCCATAATTTAAAATAAATAAGATTAAAATAGATAAATCAAATTATCAACAGGAGCTTTATACCCTTAAAGCTCCTCTTGGCAACACACATTTTTTCGGCACAACACAGCAGCCAGACCATCATTCTTCTGCCACCATGTTGGATTGGACAAGTTAAAAAAAAAAAAAGAAAAAAGAAAGACTTGTTGAATTTACTAGCCAATACCACCCCAACTGCCACCTTTAGATTAGGAAGGAAAACTGCAACCTGACACCAAACAGTCCATTTTGAGTGCTCATTTTACCACAATACAAAGAAAAAAAGAGAATTCCAGGTCACTGAGTGTGCTGTTTGTTCCAATCTGTACTTATTTAACCTGGTTTTAGGTTAGGAAACACTCATATTTTTCTCTACAGGCAGACTGGAGGACAGCCACTCGACCCTCAGAGCCATCAGCAGAGTTTTACATTGGAATAGTAAGAACAGACCAAGTCTTGATGTGATTTTGGGTCAGTTCTGTTAAAATCTGGCATTGGTCAGATGAAGACCGTTCTTTATGTGTGCTCTTGTTTCTGGAAAGGTCATATTGAATATAGTGTGTTTCTATAATGTGTACAGTGCTGCTTACTACCATGTGTATAAACTGGACTCATGGAGCCTGCAGTGGTATTTGCTTGCAGAATTCTTACAGATTCAATTTGGTTGAGAGTTAGCTGCCAAGAAAAAAAGTCCAAATCACATTGTATTGGTCTCCCTTAATCAAATCCAGCTGCCAGCCTCAGGAAATGTTCCTGTGCTTACAGACAGTTCAGACATGAAGTCAGTGAAGGCAACACAGAGATAGTACATCTGATTGCCTCTCAGGACAACAGATGAGCATAAAAAGAGTTAGCTGTTAGACAAACAAGCTGTATTGACTGGTTGTATCAGCTCATACTGGAAGGTGGAAACCTCCAATCAAAGTCTGTTTTCTTGTGTGTGCATTTTTCTGCTGCATATTTGCTGTTGCACAGCCGACTGAAATGATCCTGTCAGATTACCAGGTTAGCCTCTGCTGTGTTTCTCCTGTGATACCTGACCCCATTAATCCTTCTCTGTAGGAGCTGTTCGAGCGTCACAATGACACAGCAATGTGAAGACAAACATTTGATGCTAGATAACCTGCACAGATAAACTGGATGGAGATGGGCAGTCTGCTGAGGTAAATTCTTTGCCTTGGACTTGATTCCATAGCAGCCAGCATCTGTTGCAGGCTGGGCCGTACTGTACCATACCATACCATACCAGGCCGTTACATAAAAACATCTATAGTACATTGAACAAAGAGCACAGATTGTAGCTCTGTTAAAAAGATGCTGCAGTATTACATAGCACGCCCAAATAATAAAAAAATCACAATTTTATTCTGTTTATGATAAAAAAAACAAACTAACAAAAAAACTAGCATTCATTGTAAACAAAATCAGATAACTTGAATTCACAGGCAAACGAGGCCCCATCCTTGGCTATGTTAGATCTAATTTCATCACATGCATGTTATGTCCTGTACGTTGGAGGCCCATTAGGCTCAGCTATCACTGCTATTACCGATGACAGCGCTCTGACTGCAAATGCCCCCACCGCCCACCCTCCTCCTCTGTGGTTTTGGGGACATGTAGAGTAACGTGACTGGTCTTATGGTCAGAACCTCATGCAGCTGAGAAAGCAGAGCAGCACAGTGAGACACAGAGATTGTGGAGTCTGGACAGAGATCGGACCACCAACTATCGGGACTAAGGTAAAAAAATAAAAAAATTGTACACAGAGAGCAGCTCCAATTGTCATAAAATCTGGACCTGAAATGTAGGATCCATAAGCAGAAAACCAAAGACAGTCACTACACACCTTTACCCAGCTGGATAATGTGACACAAAGAAAATCACTTAGTTTGGACAAGGAGACACTTTGTCCTTGTGAGAGAACATAGTGGAGAGTCAGCAGCCTCAAAATGAGATCAGGTTAAAACCTGATCTGAACAGAACCAAGTTTAACTGTGTCAGCCCCACCCTCCCGAACACACACACACACACACACACACACACACACACACACACACACACACACACACACACACACACACACACACACACACACACACCATCCCCAGCCCAGTCCACTGGGGATAGACTCATTCTGTGAGTTTACTGGTCACAGTTTATCGGAGTAGGGTCGGAGTGTTCACTTTTTCCACTTTAACATTATCCAGGGCAGTTTATTGTTTTCTAGGGTGGGATTGATGTTTCACTGGTTTAACTTTTTCCTGTTCAGATCTGATGGCTTACTGATCTCAGTTTACTGTTTATGCTGGGCAGGTCTGATGGTTTACTGGTCCCAGTTTAACATTATCCAGGGTGGGTCAGACAGTTAACTGGTCCCAGTTAAACATTATTGGGTCTGGGATTTGAATGGTCCCAATTAAATGTTATCCGGTCCGACAGTTTACTGGTCCCACTTTACCATTTATTTGGAGTGGGTCCGACAGTGTACTGGTACCAGTGTAACATTTATCTGGGGTAGACAATTTAATTCCGATAATACCAACAATTTACTGGATGCAGTTTATTGTTTTCTAGGGTGGGATTGATGTTTCATTGGTTTAACGTTTTCCTGTTCAGATCTGATGGTTTACTGATCTCAGTTTACTGTTTATGCTGGGCAGGTCTGATGGTTTACTGGTCCCATTTTAACGTTTTCCGGGGCGGGTTCTTCGTCCCAGTTTAGTGTTATCCTGGTGGGATCCAACAGTTAACTGGTTCCAATTTAAATTTATTTTGGGTGGGTTTAAAAACGGGGCAGACTGGTCATCAGGTATACAGAGCATTTTTCCAGTGGGCTGACTTAGTTTTTACAGGTGAACATGCTAACAGTTAACGGTAAATGTGCTAACAGTTGTGCTGGAAAAATCTTCGTGGGGAGAATCAAAAACGATGCCGAGTCAAACTGTCTTTTACAAGTTTATTACAGCAAAGAGAAATAAAGGAAAATACATGCAATCGAGCATGCAGAGAGATCTCTCTAAATAAACAAGGAAGTGTCACAAAGTTATATAGATTTCTGATCACGCCTTTACCAACTGTCATCATCATCATCATCACTTGATGGAGATCTCTATTAATAGCTGTTGCTAGGGGCAACATAGAGAGAGTTCTTCGTAAAACGGAACTATTTGGAGAGAGTTTTACATAAAACGAAACTAGACAAATTTTGAGACAGTACATGATCTTTCCCTTTTACTTCACCCTGCTAGTAGACAGAAAAAGGAGAAGCTACAAGAGAACTGGCCAGCGCCTGTAAGTTTTGTTTTTAATGTGAAAAGGCCACATGATAATTTGTAAGTGTAACAGTAATGCTGCATCTTATGACAGCTTTAATAAAGTTTAGGCCAGCTCACACAATAATTTCCATCACAATTAGCCCCTTTTGATCCTACTTAGGATCAACATTAGACAGAAATTATTTGTGAAATCAAACGCATAAAGCAAAGAGAATAACAAGAGATAAAAATAACAAAAGAAAAAATCACTCCAAGAACATCAGGAAGATCACACCTGCTAAGGTTTAAGAAAATCCATCTTAAAGGAGGATTAAAATTATTTATACTTCTGCTTCAGATTCCGAGTCTGAGGAGGAAGAGATGGAATCACCATCAGGGATGGGAACAGGAGTGGGGGGAGGAGGAGCAAAGGAGTCTTCTGCTTGAGGCAGGGGGGAATACATCAGCTGAGGAACTTTCTCGCCCATCGCAGTATTATTGAGTTTAACCAGGAGGGCTCTGATACATGGAATGCAGCAGCAGCCACAGAGGACAAGAATAGCACACACACCAATGGACATGAGAATAGATGTAATCAAGGCCTTATATTTGCCAAAGAAGCCATCAAACATGGAGGTGTCTACACCAGAGTGTTCTTTTATTTTGTTACTAAGAGAATGGAGGCTATCCACAGCCCTAGTTAACTTGCCCATGGGAGCAGTGTTATTAGGGATAAAGGAACAACATTGTTCGCCGAATATGGAACATACACCGCCTCTTTCTGCTAACAGCATATCTACTGCAATTCTATTTTGGAAGCCCATAAGGGAAGTTGCACGTAGCTGCTCGTGCACGGCTGCTAACCCATCACGAGTATAGTTGGCCAAACGTTGAACATTATAATGGATATAATTAATGCGATCTACGTTCTTGTTGGGCGTTACAGGGAACAGGGCAGAAATTATAGGGAAATTCTCAAAGCCAGCAGATACCTGGTCTGCTAATTTATATTCATCTGGAACTCCTCGAGGAACACCTATGGCGTCAATATAAGTGGGATCAGAGTCATCAAAAGAGAGGGCTAGACTACGACGCTTTCTGGAGAGGTCAGAGGGGGGAAGAGAAAGCATATCTGTTAAAATAGTGGCGGGCATGATAAGGTTAACTGGGGCACATAAGCCTGCCCAGTTCCGTGGGAGAATACTGCGGAGGAAGGAGTTGGTGGTGGAGGTGCATGAGGACGAATTAAGGGAGCCCATAAAGGTACTGCCGGGGGTGGAGTTAGTGAAGCATGTGTAATTACCAATAGCTACATTTGTGTCAAAGAGAGGAGGGGTCGTCACGAGAGTCAGGGGAAACGGGCCCTCCCAGATCTGGCAGGGGAGGGAGGGGTTTCGCTTGGTCAGGAGTTCAAGGAGACGTTTTGCATTAATACCGGGAGGCGGTGGTACTATTCGAAGAACAGGGCGGGGTCCCAAACAGACTACACAATCACCGTCAGTTGCTAGTCCAGTTTGTTCTGCTAACAAAAGCCAATTATTTGTGGTGCCGGATATACCAGTCATAATTTCCAGGTAGTCACCTACTGTTGGTGGTTCACTATACACAGTTATTGTAGTTTTAAGTGTGGTACGTGGTCCTACAGAAATTACACCTGGGGCTGAGCTGTTAATGGGAACTTCTTGGGACACATTGCTGCACACAAAGAAAGGAACATAAGGATCGTCACCGCTAGACCACACAAACAGAGTCATATGATAGCAAGAGTTATTGTATCTTGCATCCTGTGGGGGAGGGTGAGAGGAGAGGGGAGAGGCAGAGGTGTTGAAAGTCAGAACAAGATGGGTTTTTGTCAAAGAAAGTGTGAGGCGTTTACGCCACAGTTTTGCTTCACAAGTAGTCATATAGTTATCTGGGGACCAGTCAGTACCTGTATATGCAAATACCTGGCCCCAGCCGCTTGTACGGCGGGCTGGGGCATGGGACAAGTACCAGGAGTAGCCACTCCAGTCACTGCCCCGGTAGCCGCCAATACGGAAAGAAGTTAGAGGTATGAGAACTAAGGAATTGAAAGCGGTGGAGTTAAAACAAACATAGGGCTCTGATGTGGGAGTATCTAAGGAGGATTCATTACATGGACTTTTGAGTTGCTGGGTGGCGGAGGGCCTGCCTGCTGTGGGCTAGTAATATCCTGTATATGTCTGCCTTTTCGTTAAATGATGGCCTGGGAGG
This sequence comes from Melanotaenia boesemani, assembly GCF_017639745.1. NCBI lineage: Eukaryota > Metazoa > Chordata > Actinopteri > Atheriniformes > Melanotaeniidae > Melanotaenia > Melanotaenia boesemani. Next base: position 34,244,439 of record NC_055695.1, on the reverse strand, counting down.
GGGGTAGATACAGTAGTAGAATTGGGAGAAAGATCAGGAGTCAGGAACCAGGTCAAAGGAAAGACAATAATCAGTGATAATAGCAGGATACAACCCACGCTACCACGAAGGGACCATCCAAGATGATGAAAGGGGTGCCAGTGGCGCGGTCTGTCCATGTTGGCTGAAAGGTTGGAGCTTGGCATGCTACTGTTGCAGTGGAGCGCTCGCAATTTCACCTCCAACTGATCTTGCTTGAGAGCGGTGGCAGGACTTCAGGAACTGAGGGTAGACTACCTCAGTCCTCCACCTGTCACAGGGATTATTCTGCCCCTTGTGTGTTCAGGTGTGTTGTTTTGTCAGGTGAGACAGGGTCTTCAACCGGCGGAGGGACCTTCCTGCAGTGTGATGCGTGGATCCAGGTCGCTCGCTCTGCAACTTTAACTGCTGTGTGGGTGGTGAGGAGGACTTGGCACAGACCAAGCCACCGCTGATGATTCCACTTCTGTCGTTTGAAGCTTTTGACCAGCACGAAGTCTCCTGGGTTGAGGGAGTGGAGAGCGGCTTCTGCTGTGGGAGGGAGGGCTGCTACCACCTGTGAGCGGATGTCTGCAAGAATTTTAACAAGGTTAGAGCAATAAGAGAGCACATTGTGCTCACACAGAGTAGTATCTGGAGGTGGAGTCTTGGGCGGGCCCAGCCCGATGTTGGGAGGAGCTGCAAACAGAATTTCAAAAGGACTAAGGTTAGCTCTGCCTCGTTTCCTCATTCTCATGTACATGAGGACCAGGGGGAGGGCCTTGGTCCATGGCAAACCTGTTTCAGCACAACATTAAGCCAGCTTGTTTTTCAGAGTTCCATTTTCACGTTCCACAGCGCCCCCACTGGCCGGATGATAAGAACAGTGCTTTCTGACATCTATACCAAGATGCAGGGAGATTTGAGAGATGGCTTCATTAGCAAAATGTGCTCCATTATCACTAGACAGCCTTTGAGGTATTCCCCATCTGGGAATGATTTCACTCAGCAGTGCTTTAGCTACAGCAGAAGCATCTGCTTTTGAGGTTGGGAAGGCTTCAACATATTTTGACCAGATGTCCACTAGGACGAGACAGTATTTTTTCCCTTCTGCAGGTGTAGGTTCAATGAAGTCCATCATTATATGTGAAAAGGGACCTATTGGAGGTGGATGAGCAGCCTGATGGGAATTTGGTTTAGCTCTACCTGGATTGTGACAAGCACAGATCATACATGATTGACAAAATTTTTGTGCATAATTTGTGAAACCCTTTGTGAACCAGTGTTGTGTTATGGCACTCATTATACCCCTTTTTGACACGTGGTAAACACCATGTGTCAATTTGGCATAATGAGGGAAAAGGGCTGAAGGAAGGCATGGTTTACCATCAGGGCCGAACCAGCCATGGGATGTGTGTTGTGCATTTGCAAGTTTCCACAGGTGTTTGTCATCAGGCGTGGCCAGGCTCTGCAGCGCTGGGAGCGAAGATGGAACTGAGAGTGAGGTGGAGGTCAAGCAGAATACTGGTGGGACAGAAGCAGAAGCAGCCGCTTTTGCTGCAGCGTCCGCACGAGCATTACCTAGAGAAACAGGATCAGAAGAGTTAGTGTGAGCAGTACATTTACATACAGCCACCTGTTTTGGGAGAAGAATGGCAGTTAGGAGATCAGCAATCAGGTTATGGTGGAGGATGGCTTCCCATCAGATTTCAAATATCCGCGGTGGCGCCAAAGAGCACCAAAGTCATGCACAATGCCGAATGCATAGCGAGAGTCGATGAAAATTGTCACAGATTTGTCAGCGGAGAGTTTACACGCCTGAGTTAAGGCAACTAATTTGGCTGCTTGCGCTGAGTGATTGCTGGACAGCGACGCGGATTCAATGGTGTCATGGTCAGAGCAAACAGCATAGCCAGAACGGCAGTTGCCAGTAGAATCGCGGAACGAGGAACCGTCAACATACAACACAAGATCAGGATTGGAGAGTGGATGATCGAGTAAGTCTGGGAGAGGGGAACACGTGATAGAGAGTTCAGCCATGCAATCATGTGGGATGCCTGTCATGGTGGTGCTTTGTGTGTGTCTGAAGTTTGCAGGTGGGGCTGAGCAGGTTGCCATGAGGACTTAGGGCGGCGACTGGAGCCACAATTGACACCACCTGCAGCTCATCATCAGGCTCGTTGTCCTGCTCTACTCCCAGCTATTTAAGGACAAGCAGGAGCTCCAGTCTTTGCCAGATTGTCTCACAATTCTGCGTGGTAATCAGGCCTGCCCTAGTGATCTTTATGCCTTGCTTTGCATTTAAACCTAACCTTGTGATCTCTACTCCTCAGCACATTGACATCCACCCCTTGGAACTTATTAGCAGCTCTGGACCAAGACATCTCCTTCCACCACCTCTCCACCTAAAGTTGTACCTGCCTGCTCGCCCTGCCATTCATCCAACACTTCTCCCGCAACTGGAGATCCTTCACTGGCGTACCCCCTCCGCCGTCATTTTCCCCACAGGAACACAGTAAGCCGTTCCTCCCCGCTATTATTTCCCATACCTCGTCATATCCACACTAACCGTCTGCACTCTCTTAGGAACAGCATCCCGGACCTGGACCAAGCCTTTCACACTTATTATCAATAAACACTGTTATTTTCTCCCGCAACTCTGTGTGTTCTGCTTTTGGGTTCCCCTCCACTCTACAGCCTCGGATCATGACAATGCCTTCATCAGGGGTTGGGAGGAGAGTGGCAGGGTTTAGAACAGTGCAACGTTTAACCGTTACATTGGGAAGTTCCAGAAGGCAGGTGTGATAACGAAGGAAACGTGACATGGAAAAGTGTGAGGTTCTGTGTTCAGATAGGATGAGATGAACAGAATGAGGTACCAGTAGAGTTAGAGGGGAATAGCCCACAATGTCCCTAGAGGCAGCAAGAGCTTTTTCAGCTGCTGCAATTCCTCTAAGACAGGGAGGAAGGCCTGCAGCAACAGGATCCAGTTTACAGGAGAAATAAGCAACAGGGCACAGAGAACCTCCATGGTCCTGTAGGAGAACAGAGGTCATGCAGCCACCGCGCTTATCCACTGTCTGAGTGAAGGGCTTGGCTGGATCAGGGAGGCCCAGAGTGGGAGGAGACTGCAGGGCCAGCTTTAGAGCAGTGAAGGCTTCCTCAGCTTCAGGGGTCCACTGAACAGAAGACTTCATAGGCTTGGAGTGAGTCAGAGCAGAGAGTGGTTTAGACATGACAGAGAAATTAGGGACAAAGGCTCTGCAGTAAGAGCATAATCCAAGAAAAGACAGGAGCTGTTTAACAGTCACTGGTTTAGGGGCCTGCTGGATGGCTGTGAGGTGCTTGGAGGAAAGAGACTTGCCCTGGGAGTTGATGGTGTGTCCCAAAAAGATGACCTCGGGCTGCACAAACTGCGTTTTGCTGCGGCTGACCTTGTGACCCTGCTCGGCCAGGTGGTGGAGGAGGGCGACAGTGTCAGTTAGGCACTGTTCCCGGGTGGGGGAAAAAATCATCAAATCGTCTACGTACTGGATGAGGGTGGAGCCTGGAGTAGGGGCATAGGTGGACAGAGAAGTGGCCAGGGCTTGGTTATAGACTGTGGGAGACTCAGCATAACCCTGTGGCATCCTAGTGAAAGTGTAGCTTTTCCCTTGGAACTGAAAGGCAAACCAAAACTGAGAGTCAGGGTCAACAGGTGCACTAAAAATGCATTTGCCAGGTCAACTACAGAAAACCATTTGGAGCCAGGTGGAATGTTAGATAGGATAGTGTGAGGGTTTGGCACAAGTGGAGCACAACAGTGAACTGCAGAATTAACAGCTGTTAAATCTTGAACAAAACGATACTCATCTGGTTGGCCTGGGCGATATTTCTTCACAGGAAGAATGGGTGTGTTAACTGGTGAGTCATTGCAGGGGCGCACTACACCTGACTGGAGGAGAGAGTGAAACACCGGAGCTATGCCTGCAGCAGCTTCAGGGCGAAGTGGATATTGCGGCCTCCGAGGGCGGAAGTGGGACTTGGGAGTAACCACTAGGGGCTCACAGTCTTTGATCAAACCTACATCATACTTTCCTGTGGCCCAAACATGTGGGGGAACTGTAGTTAGGGCTGCTTCTAAGTCAGGTTCAAGAGAAGAGGGGGAGGATAGAAGGAGGGGGGTAGGTGGGGTCTGAAGAGCCTGGACAGAACGGAGGGTGTGGACAGTCTGGATAAGAGGCATGCGGCACACGGCCAAAGAAGGGGAAAACTGGACAGTAGGATCAGGAGTGCTTGTCCAATCTGCAGCCTGGTTGCAGGATTTCGTCCAGGGACCTAGGTCACGCCATTGGTCAGTGGAAGATTTAGCTAGAGAAATGTGAGGGGCACTACCAGGGACTTGGAAGAAGGGGAACTGATCTGGGGTCAGAGAGACTGACAGGGCACAGCGGGAGGGTGACCAGTAAAGGGTTGTGGTAGACAAGCTGTCTTCAGCTTGTGATAGGAAGCTGTCAGCGTAGGGCTGGTCTGGTTGAGGGGACACATGGGACGTACAGTGCAGGTGGGCAGGATCCATGAAGTTCGCAGTCTGTGAAACGAGTTCGCGTGCCAACTTTACCAAAGAAACAGAGCTAGGAAAGTTTAACCACCACTGGTAAACACACAAAGTGGAGGTCAGAGGGTGTTTTGCCAACAGATGAGATCGAGAGGCAGGGGAATACACAGTCATGCCTCCGGGAGTCGATCGGAGCTCGAGGCCCAGAGTCAGCATGAGGTCTCTACCTAGAAGGTTAAAAGGACAGCAATCAGATAACAGAAAGGATGTCGGGGCGATTTGGCATGTAAGGGGAGCGGTGAAATGTTCTTTGGTTTCAGTTCCGCTAGACCCCACTGAATAGAGATAGCGTCCGCTTAATTTGGTACCTGGCAGGTCAGAAGCTCGTATCACAGAGTACGTGGCGCCAGAATCTGCGATAAACTCAAGATTTTTCCCATTTACAGTCATATTGAACAAAGGCAAATTTAAAATGCTCTCAGTGGAAGGACAATGCATTGTCAATGTGTTGTGTGTATTGTGGGCGGGAACTTATCTGGTATGGGCTGTCGAACCATTCACCGAAGCTCCGCCTCGCGTCACCAATCAGTCCGAATAGGTGGGGCGACGTGGGGCAGTCTGCCATTGGTCAGACCAATTTCTGCGTGATCCTACTCGACCACGCCCTCGGCCTCTTCGTTGTTTGTGGGGTTTGCGTGGACATTCTCGAGCCCAGTGTCCAGTTCCTCCACAATAGAAGCAGGCGCCAGGTGGGCCAGGGGGCTGGTAATGAGGGTTCTGGCTTCTGGTGTGAGGAGGAGCAGCAGGGGCTGGAGGGGGCGGCGTTGCAGGGACTGGGTTGGGGTTTGAGGCATGCTGGAGAAGGTGGAGCTGTGCTTTCGGGGCGGTGTCTTTGCGCTTCCTGTGCTCAGCAGAGTCTTTTTCTCTCTGTCGTTTCTGCTGGTGTTTGGCGTGGCGGAGGATGTCAGCCATACGGGAAGAGGGGTCGGACCAGCCAATGCAGGAGTCTTTCACCAGGTTGGCCATTTCCTTCATCAGACCTTGGAGGAACTGTTGTTTCAGCAGACATTCGTAGGGGCCCGCTTCCCGGCCTGGGTAATCATGAGGTTTTTCAAGCTCACTGTGGTTGTCAAAAGTTTCCTGCAGGCGAACCATGTAGTCCTCTACATCTTCATCCGGCTTCTGGGTGCAGGAGCTGACTTTAGACAGGTCACAGGCCACTGGGAAGGAATCTCGGACCTTGGTGATGAACTGGACCACCCATCGTTGGTATTCTGCGTCTCCGGGAGCAGGTACATCCTCTTCATTGGCCTTCTCCCATTGGGTGAAGTGGGTTGGACATGGTTGGTGAACTGGTCATGGAGGAGGCCAAACTGGACAGTGCTGAGCAGATGGATCATTACTCGGCCCATTTCAGAAGAGGTGGGGGTGCAGTCTCGGATAAAGTCTATCAGGGCTTTGGCCATCACCTCTCCTCCCTTCTCTGGCTTGGGGAGATGCTTGGATGCCACGATGATGTCATCTGAAGTCCATGGGCGGTACACAAAGACAGGCTTCCCTTGTGGGCCTGAAACCTGGACCATGGGGAGCTGGGGAGTAGGACCTAGCAATCTGGTTTGTGCTCTTGTCATCATCCCACCATCTAAGGGGCTTGGGGGGCTGTTGAAGGAGGCAGCGAGGGTAGGAGGGGGACGTGCTGGGGTGGAGGAGGAGGAGGAGGAGGAGGCAAGGAAAGAGGAGGCAGGGGGAGGAGCTCTCAGGGGGAGGGCTTTCCTTGGAGGGTGGGGATTTTTTGTACGGTGGAGGGGCGGAGTCGAGTGACAGATCGACTGGAGTTCCCCACAGACCTTGTGTGGAAGGATACAGACAAGATGAAGGACCAGATTTTGGACCTTTTACATAGTTTGGATCCGTTTTTTCCATCTTTTTATTTGTCACTTTTAAACATGTCATGGCTTTCTGACACAACTTTCTCTGCCTGTCATCACCTTCCTCTTCCCATTTCTTCAAATATTCATCCATTTCAGACATCACATTCAAATCACTCGACTTACCCTTCTTTTTTTTCAACATTGTTTCTTTCTCAGTTTGCAACTTCTGTCTCAGGATTTTCAGCTGATTTTGGCTCACTGAACCTCCATCAGGAAATCCAAACTTTTCACACCACATATAGACATATTTACAGCAGTCATCACCATACTTTGTTTTCATGAAATTCATAAGGTTTGACACAGGTTTGTCGTGTTGCTGTTCTTTTCCTCCTGAATTACCCATTATAACCTTATCTTGTCACGTCTGAATCAAAGGACTTCCTGGCCTGGTCTTGGAGCTTTTCCTCACAGGACTTAGTCTTTATTTGTCTTTCCCTTGTCTGGTCTTACCGTTACCCACGGTTCACAGAACTTTATTTTATTACTATCCCTGTTACCAGGTCTTGTCCACGTCCGAACTCACTGGATTTCTGGCCTGGTCTTAGTTTTTTTTTTTTTTTTTTTTTAAAAACTTCACAGGACTTATTTGCCTGATCTTAGTAAAAAACTTCACAGGACTTCTGAACTACGTTCTGGCCAACCAGGAAATATGGCACACTATGTCCCGAGTACCTGGTTTTTGAAAATCGAACTAGCTCGATTTTCTGACACCAAAACTTTATGGCTGAAATCCAGAACCACTTTCAGTGATTTCACAGAGAGATGATTTGTGTTATCACCGCTAGGTTTCCATCATCCTTGTTCATTCACATTCAGTAATGTTCTGGCATTCACACACCTTTTCCTATTCTTCTTATAAGTTGTATTTTCTTTACACAAAAAGTCTTATAAAGAAGTGAAGAACAGCAATCATGAACAAAATGAAGGCAGTTGACCAAAGCACCAAGAAGATTTGAACTCCTTCTTCAGTACATTTAGAAATGTGTTCTAATTCAGATTTTCTTAAATCTTCTAAATTCTGTCTTTCCAGTTCAAATTACTTGTTATTAAATCTAGAAATAAAATTTGGCAATAATACTTCTCACCTGATTTTTCCAGACTGGAGTCCGTTGATTCCAGCGCAGTCGACCAGAATCAAAGACTGTGGTCCCCGTCACTCCTTTGTCTATGTGAGGTTTGAGGATGAACAGTTGTGGTTCAGGTGATCAGCCCCGCGGTCCCGATCCTGGCGGACCCACTTGGAATCCCAGAACGAGCCCCCAAATTGTGCTGAAAAAATCTTCGTGGGGAGAATCAAAAACGATGCCGAGTCAAACTGTCTTTTACAAGTTTATTACAGCAAAGCAAGTGATTTTTACTAGTTGAATGGTTCTTTTAAGAAAGACAGAACTGTCTTTGCTTGTGGGCTGATAGTTAGATACTTTGGGACAAAAAGTGTTAAGAGGCAGCCTCTGTGGAAGCCCTTTTGGACAACATAGAAAAATGAATATCTTTTTAAGATTGTTTATTTACTTACATTTTCTCCAGATGTTATACTGATGCAGCTGTTTGTCTCTTTATCAGAGAATCCAATAATTCTGCATCATTAAGTTGAAAAAATACAAAACAAAATAAAAACACACCATTCAATCTTTAGTTGAACCTAGTTGAAATAACATCTCCAGAAGAGAAGAGTAGCAGCAGACACAGAGACTTTCTACACTTTGTCCAGGAACAGTTATCATCTGAAACGTCATTTCTCTTTCTCCATCAAACACAAAGTAGGATACACGCTGCTCTAATATTCATCACTGTACTGGTTTATTAATGGATGGCACTTTTTGAAAGTATTTAATGTGTCTTTACTCGCTGAATCCTGCTAACACACTGGATGATTTTTTATTAGCTAGCTGAAAGGTTGATATTCACATTTAAGGAAGTTTAAAGATTAGTGCTGTGTGTGGGATGGGTTTTTTGTCCTAGTCCGCCCCTGTCTGATGGAGTCAAGATTATTTTAGCACAAAGGTAATAACAAGCTAACATTTAGCCGCTGTGGGTCTGAACTTGTTGCTAACATAGATGCTAACTTTAGCATACAATGAATAACCTCTCCAGGTGTGTTTTAACCCTCTGGGGACTAAGGCATAAATGATAGTTTTTGACTGCTTTTGTTTCTTTGCTTATATTTCACTTTCAGCAACAATTTAACTTGCTTTGTTTGGAATCATTCTTTTCAGAATAATCTCACATGTACTTTTTCATTTTGACCTAATGTATTAAAACATTGGACCTAAAATCAAAGAAAAAAACATTAAATCCGAGTGGAAGAAAATGTAAGATTTCTTACTGTCAAAGCCACAAACATATCTAACTAACCATTTTTATAACTTAAAAAAATGTAATAAAGATGGCTACTATGAAAAATATCACATACAAATTTTTAATATCAGTTTTAACCAAATATTTACACTAGGCTACCAAGCAATGCCTCGGCCGTTGTTTTCTAAACCTATGTACAAGTATTTGCAAAACAATCAAACTTCAACATGAGATGCCTCACAAATTATTTGTGTCGCTTTAAAAGGCAATTTATGTATGTATGTATGTATGTATGTATGTATGTATGTATGTATGTATGTATGTATGTAATATATGTAATGTATGTATGTAATGTATTAGTGTTTGTATGTATGTATGTATGAATGTATGTATATATGTATGTATGTATGTATGTATGTATGTATGTATGTAATATATGTATGTATGTATGTATGTATGTATGTATGTAATGTATGTATGTAATATATGTAATGTATGTATGTAATGTATTAGTGTTTGTATGTATGTATGTAATGTATGTATGTAATGTATTAGTGTTTGTATGTATGTATGTATGTATGTATGTATGTAATGTATGTATGTAATATATGTAATGTATTAGTGTTTGTATGAATGTATGTATGTATGTATGTATGTATGTATGTATGTATGTATGTATGTATATATGTATGTATGTATGTATGTATGTAATGTATGTATGTAATATATGTAATGTATGTATGTAATGTCTTAGTGTTTGTATGAATGTATGTATGTAATGTATGTATGTATGTATGTATGAATGTATGTATGTAATGTATTAGTGTTTGTATGTATGTATGTAATGTATGTATGTATGTATGTATGTATGAATGTATGTATGTAATGTATTAGTGTTTGTATGTATGTATGTATGTATGTATGTATGTATGTATGTGATATATGTAATGTATGTATGTAATGACTTAGTGTTTGTATGAATGTATGTATGTAATGTATGTATGTATGTATGGATGTATGTGTGTAATGTATGTATGTAATATATGTAATGTATGTATGTATGTATGTATGTATGAATGTATGTATGTATGTATGTAATGTATGTATGTAATGTATGTATGTATGAATGTATGTATGTAATGTATGTATGTATGTATGTAATATATGTAATGTATGTATGTAATATATGTAATGTATGTATGTAATGTATTAGTGTTTGTATGAACGTATTTATGTAATGTATGTATGTATGTATGTATGTATGTATGTATGTATGTATGTAATGTATGTATGTATGTATGTAATGTAATGTATGTATGTAATATATGTAATGTATGTATGTATGTATGTAATGTATGTATGTGTGTATGTTTGTATGAATGTATGTATATATGTATGTATGTATGTATGTATCTATGTATGTATGTATGTATGTAATATATGTATGAATGTATGTTTGTATGTATGTATGTAATGTATGTATGTAATGTATTAGTGTTTGTATGTATGTATGTAATGTATGTATGTAATGTATGTAATGTATTAGTGTTTGTATGAATGTATGTATGTATGTATGTATGTATGTATGTATGTATGTATGTAATGTATGTATGTAATATATGTAATGTATGTATGTAATGTCTTAGTGTTTGTATGAATGTATGTATGTATGTAATGTATGTATGTATGTATGTATGAATGTATGTATGTAATGTATTAGTGTTTGTATGTATGTATGTAATGTATGTATGTATGTATGTATGTATGAATGTATGTATGTAATGTATTAGTGTTTGTATGTATGTATGTATGTATGTATGTATGTATGTATGTATGTATGTATGTATGTATGTAATATATGTAATGTATGTATGTAATGACTTAGTGTTTGTATGAATGTATGTATGTAATGTATGTATGTATGTATGGATGTATGTGTGTAATGCATGTATGTAATATATGTAATGTATGTATGTATGTATGTATGAATGTATGTATGTATGTATGTATGCATGTAATGTATGTATGTAATGTATGTATGTATGAATGTATGTATGTAATGTATGTATGTATGTAATGTATGTATGTAATATATGTAATGTATGTATGTATGTATGTAATGTATGTATGTAATGTATGTATGTATGTATGTATGTATGTATGTATGTATGTATGTATGTATGTAATGTATGTATGTATGTATGTAATGTAATGTATGTATGTAATATATGTAATGTATGTATGTAATGTATGTATGTATGTATGTAATGTATGTATGTGTGTATGTTTGTATGAATGTATGTATGTATGTATGTATAAATGTATGTATGTAATGTATGTATGTAATGTATTAGTGTTTGTATGTATGTATGTATGAATGTATGTATGTAATGTATGTAGGTATGTATGTATGTATGTATGTATGTAGGTATGTATGTAATGTATGTATGTATGTATGTATGTATGAATGTATGTATGTAATGTATGTATGTATGTATGTATGTATGTATTATATGTAATGTATGTATGTAATGTATTAGTGTTTGTATGTATGTATGTATGTATGTATGTATGTATGTATGAATGAATGAATGTATGTATGTATGTATGTATGTATGAATGTATGTATGTATGTATGTATGTATGTATGTACGTACGTATCAGTGTATGTATGTATGTATGTATGTAATATATGTAATGTATGTATGTAATGTATTAGTGCTTGTATGTATGTATGTATGTATGTATGTAATATATGTAAAGTATGTATGTAATGTATTAGTGTTTGTGTGAATGTATGTATGTAATGTATGTATGTATGTATGTAATATATGTAATGTATGTATGTAATGTATTAGTGTTTGTATGAATGTATGTATGCATGTATGTAATGTATGTATGTATGTAATGTATGTATGTAATATATGTAATGTATGTATGTATGTATGTATGTATGTATGTAATGTATGTATGTATGTATGTATGTATGTATGTATGTATGTATGTATGTATGTAATGTATGTATGTATGAATGTATGTATGAATGTATGTATGTATGAATGTATGTATGTAATGTATGTGTTGCGGCTTCCTTTCTCCTTTAGCCGCTGCGTGTGGCTGGGTACTTTCATACTATTTGTGACGCGCTTTGATCCGCTTGGCCCACAGAGACGCTGAATCCAAGATGCTTTCACTGTTTTATTCCTTTTGCGTAGCTCTATACATACAGCGTGGATATAACTGATGGTTGACTGAAAATAAACCGGGATAGTAGCGGAAAACACGATACAAAGGATATTAAAACGTAAAACAAAAGCGTAGAGTGGAAGCGTGGAGCGTGAAGCGTGAAGCGAGAAGCGGTCAACAAAAAATTACGGCTACCCAGCTGCCTCTCCCAAACATTTTACCCCAGGTGAAGGTGTACCTATGTAAACTTTGCACCCGCCCACACCTGCTTACTCACGACCACGCCCACACACACACACACTCAGAGTGTTCCCCAAACTACATGTCTTCTATACACCAGCCCCTAATTATTGGCTTCTACAATAATTCATCAAACATGAAAATAGAAGACATAGTTATCACTTAATCAACCCACAAACATAAGCAAATAGCATGAAAACATCAAAGTCCATGAAAATACAATATACCCATCTTCTTTTTTCTGGTCACCATCATGGTGACCCATAGGTTTAAAAGTCAATTAAGTCCATAGCTGGTCACACAGGTCCACAAAACAACAAACACACACACAAAGTCTCTGGAGCACCGGCTGACTCCTTATGCAATGTCTGCCTCCATCAATAGGCAGTCCTTGGTAATGGGCCGGTCCAGGCAACTAGTCTTGGTTTTAATCCGGACCTGGCGGACAAATCCCCTTTCATCAGGAAAAGTCTCTAACACTTGTCCCATGATCCAAGAGTTTCAAGGAGCTGTGCTGTCCACAAGGATCACAATGTCTCCAGGCATGAGATTCCTCTTAACTCCAGTCCAGCGTTGACGCTCCTGCATCAGAGGCAAGTATTCCTTGGTCCATCGTTTCCAAAATAGGTCTGACATATATTGAACTTGTCTCCATCTCCTCGTAGCATAAACATCAGCCGGCTGGAAGACTCCTGGTGGTAATGAAGGTAAGTTCTTTTGCAGCAGCAGGTGATTAGGTGTTAAAGCCTCCAGGTCATTTGGATCTATGGATGCCTTAGTGATGGGCCTGCTGTTAACAATGGCCTCAACCTCACACAGCGCAGTTTGAAGGCCTTCTTCATCCAAACGCTGTACCTTGAAAGTAGAATTGAGCACTTTCCTCACGGATCGAATAAGCCTTTCCCACACTCCTCCATGGTGGGATCCTGCTGGAGGGTTAAAGGTCCACTTGATGCCCTTCTGCAGCAGCAAATTATTAATCTGTGTCTGATTCCATTGCTCAATTGCCACTTTCAGTTCCCGTTCAGCTCCAACGAAGTTTGTGCCATTATCAGAGCGCAGTTCCTGCACCTGTCCCCTCCTGGCTACAAAGCGCCTTAGAGAATTGATAAAGGAATCAGTGTCCAACGATGATGCCACTTCGATATGAACCGCCCTTGAGGCAAGGCAAGTGAACAGTACACCGTACTTTTTTACGATACTTCTCCTGCTTTTCACCTCAAACGGTCCGAAGTAATCCACTCCCACGCATGTGAAAGGTGGCTGGTCTGGTTGTATCCTGTCTTTTGGCAAATCTGCCATCTGCTGGCAAACAGGGGAAACATTGTGTCTTCTGCAGATGGTGCATCTCGACAAAATGCATTTAATGGCAGTACTCGCTCCAATCATCCAATACTTTTCGCAGAGCTTGGAAAGCATGTGATTCCTGCCACCGTGACCCACTTCCTGATGTACGTGGCGAAGCAAGAGGATTGATATGTGGAGCTCTTTAGCCAGAATGACAGGATGTTTTGACTCTGCGGGCAAAGATGATCTGCTGAGTCTGCCTCCTACTCGCAGGATGCCATCTTCTAGAATTGGACATAATGCACAAAGTCGACTGCTTTTCTTTACAGACTCCCTTTTTTCAAGACTCTTTATCTCCTCTGAGAAACATCTCTTCTGGGAGAACTGTATTATTGCAAGCTCAGCCTCCTTAAGATCTTCCACAGTGATGTGAGAGCTGGCCAGCAATTCCTTTCTTTTCTTACAGCGGGACAACAGCCATCTTTTGTACCTCAGCATCCATGCCACAGACTTTCTCAGACGAGTCCAGGAGGAAAAGTAATGGACAAGGTAAACAGTAGGATCCTCCTCTGTCCTTACAGCGTTCACTGCAATGGTGTTCTTTACTTCAGGGTCATTAAGCAAGATCCGTCCATCTGCCTCATGATTCGCTGGCCACTCACCCTCAACTTGACTTAAGAAGTGAGGTGCCAACACCCAGGCTGAATCCTTAAGAAACTTCTCCACCTTGACCCTGCATGAAGCAGCATCTGCCGGGTTTGAGCATGTGTCCATGTATCTCCACTGATCCTGATGAGAAGATTTGAGAATCTCAGCCACTCTGTTTGCCACAAACACTTTGAACCTGGTTGTTTTGTTCCTGATGTACTTTAATACTGATGCACTGTCCGTCCAGAATACTGAGTCTTGTAGGTTGATGTGTAGTTCCTTTCTCCACAACACGTCCATCCGGCTGGCCATTGTGGCTGCTACAAGTTCCATTCTGGGTATGGTAACTGCCTTCATCGGGGCCACACGTGACTTTCCCATAATAAAGGCAACGTGTCTCTGGTGGTACTCATTTTGCAGGAGCAGGTAGGTTACTGAACCATATCCATCTTGGCTGGCATCGCAAAAGTGATGTAATTGAGCTGTTTTTACCTCGCCAAAATCCACAGGTTTGAAGCATCTGTTCAATCTGAAGTTGTCCAACAGATGGAGACCTTGTATCCAGTTAATCCACTCTTTGGAGACTGCTTCAGGTATAGGCTCATCCCAGCCAAGTGCTCTTCTACACAGGTCCCTCAAGATTAATTTGGCAACCAGAACGACAGGGCTCAGCATCCCCAAAGGATCGTAAATAGAGCTCACTGTTGAAAGAATTCCTCTGGGGGTGAGAGGTCTCTCCTTAAGCACAATCTTAAATTTGAACATGTCGGATTGAATGCACCATTCTACACCCAACACTCTCTCAACAGGTAAGGATGGCTGCTCAAAATCCAGCTTCTTGTCCTAGCTCGCCCTGTGGCCACCACAGGAACCTCAATAGCTCAGCATCGTCTGGAGGGACTCGCACCTGATAGAACATGGACTCGATGTCTGCCATAATAACTACAGGCTCCTTTCTGAGTCGAGTCACAACTCCTATTAACAAGCTAGTTAGATCAGGGCCTTGAAGTAGTTGCTCGTTCAGTGATTTCCCTTTAAAGCTGACGCCACAGTCGAACACCACTCTCAGCTTTCCTTTAGCTGGATGATGGACACCATGATGTGGTAGGTACCAGACTTTGCCGTCACAACGGTTCAGCTCCTTTTCAGGGACCCTTTCAGCATAGCCCTTTACGAGCAAGTCATTCATGAAGGTGGTATACTCGGAGTAAAACAGTGGGTCTCTCTGAAGCCTCCTTTTCAGATGGTAGAGCCTCTGTTCCACAACTTTCCTATTATCAGGCATGATGACTTCTGGCTCTTTCAAAGGCAGGCCGATCTGATAGTGACCATCCAGATGTTTAACAGACCTATTCACCAACTCCAGGAACTTCTGATCCTCTCTGGACAGACCTGGCTGCTCGTCCATGGCAGTTTCAGGAAAATCATTTTTAAACTGCTGTTGCCACAGCTCATCCAGGTTTATGACGGAGACTCTGTTTGCTGTCACTGACTTGCAGCCAATGGCCTGCCCACTATTTCTTCCTGTTAGTGGTCCATTCACTGTCCAGCCCAGTGCAGTTCTTATGGCATAAGGTCCGTCATTCACACTATGGATCACCTCCAGTGGCTCCATGGCTCTAGGAATATTGGTTCCTATGAGCAGGTCAATTCCGGCGTTGATCTGTGGTAAGGTCAGGTGTTTTAAGTGCGGCCACATTCTCAGATCCCTTTCTGTAGGTATATTGCTCTGATATACCGGCATTGACTTCTGAGAGTAGGCTCTTGGCAGGTCAATAAAGTTTTCGCCATGAAGTGCTGCTACCTCCAGCTCGGGGACAACATAGCTGTTCACCACTCTTTCCTGACCCATGGTTCTTAGGAGAATGTTGGTCCTTCTTCCAGTGAGATGGAGTCTGTGCAATAAATCCTCTGTGCAGAATACCGCAGTGCTGCCTTGGTCCAGGAAAGCATATGTGTAGATGATTTTATTTCCCTTCTTTGCTTTGACCTGGACTGGCACAATGGGAAGTTTGCAATTCTGCTCTCCAGCCCCCGTAGGACCACTCGAGACCAGAGTGTTATCCACAGACTCCGTGATGTTCCTCCCAGTCTGATCAGAATTACTCACATTGTCCCTGTGTAAAACAGCGGGGTGTTTCAGGCCACATTTGAAACAAGACATCCTTTTACGGCATTCCTTACTGACGTGTCCTTTACACAGACAGCTATAACAGAATCCGTTTTCCTTTAAAAAATGTATCTTGTCTTTGTGAGCCATTCTCTCCAGCCGTACACACTTTTCAAGTGAATGTCGTTCTTCACAACAGGGGCATACGTTTGTCCTGGTTTGGCAGGTATCTTTGCTCTTATTCTCAGAATGACATCTCCTTTCCACAGAGTCAACAGTCGTGGCAAAACTTGTCCCTTTAATTCCAGAGCGTAGTTGGACTTTGGGTTTGCTCCCTGCTTTGTACATTGTTGGTGTATCTTGTATGTTACCGAAAACAGGATCGGTGCATATCTTCACTTGCTTTTCCACAAAGATTGTGATGTCAGTAAACCTTGCTCTCCTGTCTGATTTCTCCTGAAGGTCGCAGGCATGACTCCTCCATCTTTCCCTCATCCTGTATGGCAGCTTCTTTATAATGTCCAGCATATTAGATGGTGTGTCCAGGTCACGTAGGTACTGCACATCCTCCATAACATTGCAGCAGCTGCGGAGAAAAAGGCTGTATTCCGACAGTGTCCTCACATCCTCTGCTTTTATTTGTGGCCACGATAATGCTCTCTCCATATAAGCTGATGCTACTTTCTGCTCATTCCCATAATGTTCCTTTAATAGAGCCTTTGCTTTGAAGTATCCTCTTTGTGCGTCATTATATTGGCAACTTCTCACCAGCTCTTTTGCATATCCCTTTGTATATTGTTCCAAAAACTACAATCGATCGTAGTTGTTATTTGTATTGCATTCCACTCCATTTTCAAAAGCTCTCATAAAGGTGTAAAACTTAAGAGGGTCGCCATCAAAAACTGGGATTTCTCTTTTTGGAAGAGCGGATAGACATTGTTGTTGTATGAGAAGTGATGTTATTTCATTTTGCTTTCTCATTATATCAACTATGCCGTCGCTGTCCTCACAAAATGTATTTCCATTTTGTGTCAATACAGGTATAGATGGCTGTTCTGTTGGAGGTGCATCCCCACATGATTTCATCTTTGGTTTAGTGTCGAGAGATGGAATAAATTCTGTTGCATTTATGTTAAGTAGTTGTGACTTTTGTGAACATTGTTGATGTTTCTTTTCCAGGTAAGAGTTCATCCCATCAGAAGCTCTTGTTTTGTGACTTCCACTGACCACACTGCTTTTAGCTTTTAATAAATTTAGCGTTGCCATTTTTTCTGCAATTTCACTGTCCAACTTGAATTTCTCCCTTTTTTTACGTAACCTTTCTTCCTCTTCCTGAAGTGCATGCTTTTCTTCCAGCAGTTTTTGTTTTGCTTCCAAAACAGCTAGCTCAGCTTCCGCTTTCCATTGTGCAGAGGATCTTGAAGTGATGGAGGACTGATGTGAACGAGATCTCTTACTCCCAACATTTGAAACACTGTCTCCTGGTGCCACTAGAATCTCTGCTTCCGGTTCCTGAGAGGGTTTCAGCTTGTCGGCGCTGTCGGAGCTTTCAGTTGGTGGTGGAGGTTCAGGCTCATCTGCATTTTTGTTCAAATTCTCCTTTTGCCAGTCTTTCACTGCATCAATAAATGCCTCTGCATATT
The DNA here is from genome assembly GCF_017639745.1 of Melanotaenia boesemani. Classification (NCBI taxonomy): domain Eukaryota; kingdom Metazoa; phylum Chordata; class Actinopteri; order Atheriniformes; family Melanotaeniidae; genus Melanotaenia; species Melanotaenia boesemani. The sequence continues at coordinate 34,226,562 of NC_055695.1, read as the reverse complement.
CCATAATGGGGATAAACCATTCCTTTTGTCTTTCCTTTTCCTCCTCTGGAAGTAGTGGTAACACCTCATTATGTGTTGAGGGGGCCTGTTCACAGAGGGCATTTAGGTTTTCAAACTCCAGAGAAATTTGTGGGAACTTTTCCTTGAATTTCATCTGGGATTTCATTTGTGCTATTAATGCTTTGATTTTATTGATGGTTGCTTTGCGCTCATTTTGAAGTCGCTCAATTTTGTTTTCCAGAGCCTTTGCAGTGAGTTTAACTTCTCTTTTCCCCCTTTCATTTTCCATTATATGCGAACCTTTGCTTGTTTGACTCATTTTAATTGACCTTTATTTCACATAAATCATCACTCAAAATTCATAACATTCAAGTTTCATGTTCTTTGCATTCGGATTCCACAATTTAACAACTTTATCCAGACAACATCAACGCTGCGAATCGTATCCATTCAGTAAGATAAGGAAGTAGCGCTCCAGTGACGCAATCATGTCCGCTTCATTCATTAATTCCTCTTAATCAAAGATGCGCGGCGGCATCACCAGCAGGATTGCTTCCTTAGCGTGATCCTCACAGTCATGACACAGGCAAGGCTTACCTGTATTCAGCTGAATGAATTGCGTGTTGTGCACTTATCTGCTCCGTTCTCGTACTGATGGCCCGTTCCTTTGGTATTTAGATGCGCTGCGTGAAGCACTTCATAGATGCCATTTTTTTGTTGACAATGTTGCGGCTTCCTTTCTCCTTTAGCCGCTGCGTGTGGCTGGGTACTTTCATACTATTTGTGACGCGCTTTGATCCGCTTGGCCCACAGAGACGCTGAATCCAAGATGCTTTCACTGTTTTATTCCTTTTGCGTAGCTCTATACATACAGCGTGGATATAACTGATGGTTGACTGAAAATAAACCGGGATAGTAGCGGAAAACACGATACAAAGGATATTAAAACGTAAAACAAAAGCGTAGAGTGGAAGCGTAGAGCGTGAAGCGAGAAGCGGTCAACAAAAAATTACGGCTACCCAGCTGCCTCTCCCAAACATTTTACCCCAGGTGAAGGTGTACCTATGTAAACTTTGCACCCGCCCACACCTGCTTACTCACGACCACGCCCACACACACACACACTCAGAGTGTTCCCCAAACTACATGTCTTCTATAGTATGTATGTATGAATGTATGTATGAATACATGTATGTATGTATGAATGTATGTATGAATGTATGTATGTATGAATGTATGTACATAATGTATGTATGAATGTATGTATGTATGAATGTATGTACATAATGTATGTATGTAATGTATGTATGTAATATATGTAATGTATGTATGTATGTATGTATGTAAGAATGTATGTATGTATGTATGAATGTATGTACATAATGTATGTATGAATGTATGTATGTATGAATGTATGTACATAATGTATGTATGTATGTATGTATGAATGTATGTATGAATGTATGTATGAATGTATGTATGTATGTATGTATGAATGTATGTACATAATGTATGTATGAATGTATGTATGTATGAATGTATGTACATAATGTATGTATGAATGTATGTATGTAAGAATGTATGTATGTATGTATGAATGTATGTACATAATGTATGTATGAATGTATGTATGTATGTATGAATGTATGTATGTAATGTATGTATGTATGTATGTATGAATGTATGTATGTATGTATGTATGAATGTATGTACATAATGTATGTATGAATGTATGTATGTATGAATGTATGTACATAATGTATGTATGAATGTATGTATGTATGAATGTATGTATGTAATGTATGTATGTATGTATGTAAGAATGTATGTATGAATGTATGAATGTATGTATATATGTATGTATGTATGTATGAATGTATGTATGTAATGTATGTATGTATGTATGTATGAATGTATGTATGTATGTATGTATGTATGTATGAATGTATGTATGAATGTATGTATGAATGTATGAATGTATGTATATATGTATGTATGTATGTATGTATGAATGTATGTACATAATGTATGTATGAATGTATGTATGTATGAATGTATGTACATAATGTATGTATGAATGTATGTATGTATGAATGTATGTATGTAATGTATGTATGTATGTATGTAAGAATGTATGTATGAATGTATGAATGTATGTATATATGTATGTATGTATGTATGAATGTATGTATGTAATGTATGTATGTATGTATGTATGAATGTATGTATGTATGTATGTATGTATGTATGTATGTATGTATGAATGTATGTATGAATGTATGAATGTATGTATATATGTATGTATGTATGTATGTATGTATGTATGTATGTATGTATGTATGTATGTATGTATGTATGTATGAATGTATGTATGTATGTATGTATGTAATGTATGTATGAATGTATGTATGAATGTATGTATGTAATGTATGTATGTATGTATGTATGTATGTATGTATGTATGTATGTATGTATGTATGTATGTATGAATGTATGTATGTATGTAATGTATGTATGAATGTATGTATGAATGTATGTATGTAATGTATGTATGTATGTATGTCTGTATGTATGTATGTATGTATGTATGAATGTATGTATGTATGTATGAATGTATGTATGTATGTATGTATGTATGTATGTATGTATGTATGTATGTATGTATGTATGAATGTATGTATGTATGTATGTATGAATGTATGTATGTATGAATGTATGTATGTATGTATGTATGTAATGTATGTATGAATGTATGTATGAATGTATGTATGTAATGTATGTATGTATGTATGTATGTATGTATGTATGTATGTATGAATGTATGTATGTATGTAATGTATGTATGAATGTATGTATGAATGTATGTATGTATGTATGTCTGTATGTATGTATGTATGTATGTATGAATGTATGTATGTTTGTATGTATGATGTATGTATGTATGTATGTATGTATGTATGTATGTATGTATGTATGTATGAATGTATGTATGTATGTATGTATGTATGTATGTATGTATGTATGTATGTATGAATGTATGTATGTATGTATGTATGTATGTATGTATGTATGTATGTATGTATGTATGTATGTATGTATGTATGTATGTATGCACCTACACTGTCCTGTCCAGCATCCTAACATACAGAACGGTGGTCTGTGTTGATTCTATTTATAATATATAACATTAACTTATACTCCAAACACAATAAATGTGACAAATGTCTCAAATCTCAAAACTTGCTACCACTATCACTGTCTCTTGTTGCCATCACTCCCACAACTTTCCCCTTTACCCCAACAACTAAATGTCCTGTATCACTAGATGATTTTCTCGGTTGGTTGATGTGGTGCTTTTTTCCACTAAAATGGAACTGTACTAAAGAGTTTCTGTTTGTAGCATTTTTTTTTTTGTTGTTGTTGTTTTTGTTGTTCGTTTGTTTTTATACCTAAAATTTAGAATAAAATTTAGAGCAGCGACAGGTGCTGGACTGCATGCTAATAAAAGTCCAACATTTTAAACAAATTAAATCCCTGGTAACTAAAAATGTGTGATTTCTGTGTAATTAGGAGCTGTAAAGTAGTGCAGCAACAATAACTTCACTATTGAGATTCATGTTAGGCTCCATATCTCCTCATGTGTTGTATTAATAAAAGGACAGTTTCAGACAATTCTTACTAATTTTCTTTATAAAAATACTCAAACATCTGTAAACATTTCACTTTTATTCTGGTCAGCAGAAACAGATAAAGTGTGAATTTCCTCTTCACACTGCAGTTACATAAGCAAAAAAATAATCCAACTGAAACAAAGTGGAAATAAAAACAAAGTGAATTTCTAGTTTGTTGTGGCATGGTTTGTTCTGCATCTTCAAACCACTAACGCCTGATGTTTGGTCAGATCGCCATAGTTTCCCCTCTGTCTGCTCAGAACGAGCATTTTTTCCACAGAAAGTGTTTTCTCCTCCATTTAGCGCAGCTGACTGATGTCAGGTTACTAATACACAGCTCAGACAAAATGTTCCGTCTTTTTTCCCACGTGCACATGATTTTACAAGCTGAGAGCATTTTGTTCTCTGAGAGAAAAACCGACACTAAAGTGTAGAAAAGCTGATGTTGGCTGAAACTTTGAAAGACTGAGAAAGAAACCAGTCTTTGCCTTGCAGGACAAGCTAATCAGCAGTAAAATCCTCTTTAACGCCTGTTTTTCTGTCTGATTATCAGAAAAAAATCCAATCAATGAACTATCACTGCTGACTAAGACAGTTGCATTGAAAGAAGTTATTTTCAGACTTGATGTGTTTACTGATACTTGCTTTCTGGACTCCCCAGTCCCTTCGTGGTATTTTCTCCTTCCCCCTATTACAAAATTCACCCCACCATTTAGAGTCCTTTCACCCCAGCCTTTTTAATTTGAGTCTATTTGTGGCTTGGTTTGGGTTCTTGCTAACACACAAACACACTCTGAATAGCAGCTGGATAGCTGAAGTGGCAGGACTTCCGTCTCTCATGCCTGCTCTCAGATGTAAGTCGCTCTAAGAAGTGGACTCAGTCCGCCTACAAAATCTGTTTCAAGCAGTCCAAATACAGGAAGCGGACTACAAAAGAAAGTGCATTATGGGTTCAGCACACGGAATCATAGGTAAAAACAACCGAAACGTAAGCGAGTGTGGGAGGGAGGGGAAAATGTCTGACATGGAAGAAGTCGGTAAAAGTTCTAGTTGAAATCTGATCAACCCAAGACCTCCATGTTTAGCTGTTATGTCCTAGACACAGAGGTTGTCCAGCATTAACCAATAGATGAACCAGTTTTCTTCTTCGTTGGCTGTCTCGTCTTCACCTTCAGTAATTCTTGGTGCAGCGGACTATCCTGGTGTGAATGTAGCCTCATTCCAAGACCTTCAGGATCCTCATTCAGGGAGACGGCGGCTTTTTATGAAATTACCTCCAGCTCTAAAGAGCGCGTTGATTAGGTAGATCAACATGCTTTGATAGTTTCAAAGCAACAAGATGCTCCCCCTTTGTCATCACTCCATAAGTGGAAAACTCCGAGATCCGGACTGAGGTGTAGACCATGATGGAAAAAGTAAGCAAGCTCCAAACTGGACTGAAAATGTGTCCTCCAGCTGGACACGGTGCTCTGTGGACTGAAGTACAACATCCTAACAAAACATCCTAACAACAGCTTCCAACCCCTACCCTCACCCACTAACACACAGAAAGAAATAAAATCAGTGATATTAATAATGAAAATAAGGTAAACATAAGAACTAATATTTACCTCTGGTGATAACGGCTGATTGAAACTACTTTCTGTCATTTATTTACTATGAAATCAGGCATGGTGTTTATGTAGGTGAAATAAGGAAGCTGGACCTCTGCACAGGACATCTAATCATCTATGAGTGTATATGTGATCTTTTCTAGTGGAATAAGCTGTTCATCGCTGAGATTCGGTGTTGCCTCCATGGTTGTGAAGCTAGAAGGATGTGAGGATCAGACAGGTGCATGACCAGGTCCAGGAACGAAGCACAGGCTGGACACTTCTGCTTTATATTCATGCGTTTCTGTGTTGTGATGGAGAAAAAGGCGATGGGTTGGTTTGTCAGACTGTAACATCATCTAGCGCAGATTCCCATTTCTCTTCTCAGCTATGAAGCTTGCTTTTGGAGCTCAAACTGTTAAAAGAACAAAGCCTTTTGAAATAAGATGATGTGTGTGTTTTCCTCATGGAGCAGACTCCCCAAATCACTGCAGTGATGTCGGGCCGTTCCTGGGAAGGACCTGCTCCTCAAACCATCAGCTTCCAGCACCTTCTGCCCTCTTTACTTCTCACGTTGTTTCCTCTCTTTTCTGAGAAATGAGTCCTTTCATCCATCGTCTGCACTGCAGTGTGTTTAAAAGCTGTTTTCATGTAAATTAGCTACTTTAGTGGACATCATCCAATGCACTGATACTCTCTGTAGACCAAATATGATTTATCATAAATACAAACGTGGTCATTTATTGTAATTAATAGGAAAAGATTACACAGCTTTTTTTTTATAGAACATATGTAATTTTGATATACTGAATTCAAGAATAGATAGAAATAAATGTGATAAATAAAAAATCTAAATGAGATTAATAAATAAAAACGCACCAGGAGTTAAAGATGGTATGTGAAAACATGTGGCACTGCTGGTTAATAACTCATGCATCAGGGGGTTTGAATGCTTCCAAAATGTCCTAATTTGAGGTATTTCCTCCAGTCCTGAAATATAACTCGGATGTAAACAGAACCGTGACCGTCTGCTGGTTTCTGTCTTCAGTACGGAGATCCAAACAAAATGAAAAATAAAGATACAGATGGATTAGTTCGGAGAGTTTAAGCCTTTAATTAAAGGAAATCCACATAAACTGAGAAAACAGTGTTATAATTGTAGTAACAACCAGAACAACAGCTTTGTCATGAGAGAGGCCGACCACAGACAGATTTTCTCTCATTCCACCCAACAGCAGTCTGGGAAGAACAAGTCAACCTGACAGACGTTTTTTCATCGATGCCAGACACAGACTCTCCGGGTTTGTTTAAGATAACTGATAAATCCTGACAATGAAGACAAAATTTAAATACAGTCTGCCCACATGCTACATGCTACATGCTACATGCTCAGCAGCCACCTGGGCTGTTACTGTTCACGTCAGTTCAAGTATTTATCAGTTCAGTATAATATATCAGTTTAATTTGTGTTTTCGTCTCATGAAGCCAGCTTTCCCGTCTGGTTGTGCACAGAAAGAGAGGCTGTGTGGAGAACATGAGTCCAGCAGCTCTGCATGAAGTGCTTCTGCATGAGGTGATGCAACAGGACAAAAAGCCTAACAAATCCAACCGTTTCTACGGAGCAGAGAGCAGAGCCAGGTGGAAAATTCCCACATCTAGTATGGTCTCAATTAAGGCCCTCTACTCCTCCATAAAATGAAAGAATCCTGGAATGACTCAGCACTTTTGAGGCAGCACTCCGGTGAGTTAGGGCTGGATAAGAACTAAATTCATTCAAGTCCAGTTTCACAGCAGAGCACTGAGTCTCCTGTCTGGATCACTGTTTAATGCTGTCTGGAGGTCTTGAGGTCACGGACCTGAACATCCATCACAAAAACTTTCCTACTGGTGGTCTGGAAAGAACTCACAAAACCAGTAAATAAACCGGAATCTCTTTAATCCCAGCAGGGTGATGGTGGCTGGTTGTTAGTACAGCTTCCTCGCCCGGGTTCGAAGACATTGCGTAACAAGTTCCGGGCTCGTGTCTTTGGACACTTTCAGGTATTATTATCAACAATGTGTGGTCAGTTCTCAGAGAGATTATTATTTCTAAAACAAGCTTTAATTCAGGATTAACTTTCTTTTAAGAGCAAAAAGAAAAAAGTTCCAAAAATCAAGCGCTGAGGAAACGTTCCAGTTTCACCAGCCAGAGATGTTTGGGTTTCCATGTTTACAGCTGATTCCTGAGAACAGGAAGACTTAACCTGCAACGCTGATCCGCTGTCCGTCCACTGGACATTTAACTGAACCTTGATTTACTGAGCACCTGAAGACGCCAAAGTCCCTGTTCCTGATGGACCAAGAAGAAGCCGTCAGACCTCCTCCCGTCCTCAGAGACGCTTGTTTTAAAGCCAAAAGCAGATAGAGATGTGGCTGCTGGTGTAAATGTTTCTGATCTTCATCTTCCTTTGGTCTGACTGAGAAGAAAGCAGAGCGATAACACAAGCATCACCACCATGTTGCACACGGACATTTAGATGGAGGTTTTTAGACTCAGATCCATGAAAACAGGCCTTTTTCATTCCCCTCTGGGAGACGGAGAACCTCCTGTTAAGATTTTTTCTGAGTCTGTGGCTCAGAGAAAAACATGGGGCACAGCACCATCCTGAGTACATCCTAAGAAACTGCTCTGAAACACAACCAGTAAAAGCCAGACAAGCACTTTTATCCTCCCTGGAACAGATACGCTTTCTCACAAAGTTTCCAGAAAGTTCAGAGAATAACAAACTTTTACATGAGGTGGCGAAGGAGTGGTGAGAAGTCCAGGCAGGGTGGACGTCCTTGTTGTGTGAAAGTCTCCTTTAGGTAAATGGAGTAAAAAATAAAAAACAAAAGAGACTTGTTTCTGTATTATTACGTCTTGATGGTTAAACAGAATCAGTATTTTGGTGTGTGACAGAAAGAAGATGAAGTGATCTCTTTATCCTGCTTCTAAAATGGAGCACCAATATATAGCATATATATATTTATATATATATATATATATGTGTGTGTGTTTGTGTGTGTGTGTATGTGTGTGTATGTGTTGTATTTACAGTATTATGTTTTAGACTTACTGTTCTGCTACTAAACTCATTTAAAATCTTTTTTTGTTAATATTTTTCCTGTTGATGCTCAACCACACGACACCAGGCCGCCCTGCATGTCTGAGACGTGTTCCTACTGCAACACACCTAATTCAGTTCAGTTAAATCAGTTTAATCAACTTCCTCATCAAGTTCTTTGCAGCCTGTAAACGAGCTGTTTATCCAGGGATAAACAGCGATTCAGTCCAGGTGTGTTGAAGCAGGGTTACCTGTAAAACATGCAGGGCGGGGGTCCTGAGGACCCGGACTGAGGACCGCTGCACCGCAGCACTCATTAAAAAATATTTTACCTGAAAAACAGTATTTACTGAGAAGAGAACAATAAATTTACAGTATGTTCTCCCCAAAGTTAACAATCACTCACAAAAATTTCCTGAAACTGAATTTACTTACTAACCAGTTAAAGTGAGGAAGTGGTGAAGGGTTACAGATACCTTGGAGTGCATGTTGACAATAAACTGGACTGGGTTAAAAACACTGCTGCACTTTACAAGAAGGACCAGAGCGTCTCTCTTTGTTGAGGCGGATAAGTTTAACATCTGCCAAACGCTGCTCAGGATGTTTAATGAGTGTGTGGTGGCCAGTGCTATCCTCTATGCTGCTGCATGCTGGGCAGCAGGCTGAGGGTTGGAGACACAAACACACTGATCCACAAAGCCAGTAACGTGGTGGGATGGAGCTGGACTCTCTGACGGTGGTGTCGGAGAGGAGAATGTCCATAATAAAGACAATACTGAACAATACCTCCCACCTGCTTCACAACCTGCTGATCAGCCACAGGAGTACGTTCAGAGAGAGACGGATACCACAGCGACTGTGCACACAGTTTCCTCCGGGATTAACAAAGTGTTCTGATTCTGAAAGACAAGAGCAAACGACAAATTTCTAAAGGAACCTGTAGTAACATCATGTAGCCACAGGTTACGTTCCAAAAATCCTACAAATATAGCACAAGCCAACAGCCTGCCCCATATTTATTATTAACAAAGGTTAATTATTATCTGATCTCATCTAAATACTGACAGTCCCAACATTCACTAACATTAAACGCCTCTAAGAAAAAGGATATTATTTTCATTTTGTTATGTAATTAAATAAATAGCAGGGCTAGGTAAAGCTAGGTTGTTCCCTGGAGGAAACATGCACCTCACGACACTGTTAGAAAGTGAAATCAAATCCCCGTTTGATCACAAAAAGCTCTTCAGGAATATCACTTTAATGGAAGATTCATCAAAGAAAACATTTAAAAGTGTGAACTGACAATTTTAAACTGAAACATCAGTTCGGTGTGAAAATGACAGTTTCAGAGAGCAGCGATTGTTCTGGTAGATGGAAGAAGGGTTTTTCTCAGCTGCTTCTGGAGTTAAACTTTGCAGCATCTGGAACACTAATGAGAAGAAAAAGTCATTTGAAGAGCTGCACGCAGGACTTCCATGTGTCTCTACAGTAATGCCAAAATATTTAAATATGTTTTCTGGAGAACTAAGCTGTTAACAAGCTACCTGTTTTCGTTTGTGTTCCTGCTTTGCAACAGGACCAAACACTTTGCCAGAGTCAGTGCAATCTGAGATTTTCTTGGGACCCTCTTTCCAAACTTTGTTATTTGCTGCTATCAGGGTTAATTCCCATAATTAACCTGCAAGCAAAAGAAAAATTTAGTCTCTTCTCCAAACAATGTTTCCCATCTGTCAAAGCTTGGTTCTGAATGCATCTTATACCCACAGAGAAGGCAGATCATTAAATCAGTCTTGTTTAAATCATTCAGGTTCATTCATTGAGGAAAAGTTTAGGGTGCCCAGTGACGCCAAGTTAATACGCACAAAAACTCTACTCACGCATTTCTATTGAATTAAGCATTTCATTTTTCATGAGGTGGTGTCAGTACGCATCCCTCCAGCTCCCTGGTGGACCAGCAGATGCACATGCCCCTCTAAATAATCGTGGGCCTTTCCATTGACCAGCTCCAGGACTCGGTCGTGCTTTTAGGTGCTTTTGTGTAACAATTTGGTCCTTGTAGATTTAGCTGATTAACACCAAGCTTAAAACAAAGATAACACGTTACAGTAGTCAACACCTATGCTCATTTGTTTCACTGGAGTTAAAAATCTTGCACTCGAGGAGATGTCAGAGCTGCTGTTCAGTTAGCTGAAACATGTAGAGAAGTGAGCAGTCAGTCTTTCCTCTAACACCTCACCTGGCCCAGAGTTTAACGAAAGTTAACATTATGCACATTCTAGCCCGGCTCCACTGAGCCGTTTCCCATTTGGTCTCTCAGGTCAGCTGATCACATCTTATGTAGTTGCATGTTATTACTTTTTTATTTGTATATTTATGTATATATTTATAAGACATTATTTATATCTTATGTTTGTAAATGATATTAATCTCAGACGTGGAGTGGCTGTGTGAATATACTTTCAAAATAAAGTTGGTATGGTAAGTACTATTTTTGACTGCTTATACCCAGTTTTACACACATACAGCCTTCTCAATGCTCGCTATGGCAGGTAGTTTACATGTCTGTATGACACTTCATAAGAACTTTGACAGCAGAGAAAGAACAAAAAATAAAGAGCAGTTTTTGTACAAACTTGATGTACAAACCTCTGAACAAACTCCAGCATGTTGCTGGCTGAGTCCGCCTGGTCCTGGAGATAGAAGCAGAAGTAGCAGGCAAGCAGAGAAGCTAATGCTTGCAGCTGGTTAACGGCTCAGCCCTCTGCTGTTGGCATCCATGTTTTCACTCTGCGACCAGGGTCTTCTGTCAAACACAGAGAGAAATTTCAACAGTCATGACAGACTAATGGCATAGCAGGATTTTTCACAAAAAGTAATTCAGATAATTACAGGTTAATTATGACTGGAGAGGTTTCATCTCTGAATCCAAAAAAGGGCTCTCAGTTCACACTGCGTTAGAAAAAAAGACGATGCTACAGACGGCCATTTTACCTGCCTGCACTCTGCATGTCTCACCTACCAACATTCACCATTACTTCACCAAAAACAAGGAAGCAAAGCTCAAAACTTCTGAGCAGCTTAAATCCTGTTTCAGAACTACATTTGGTTTCATCAGTTTCCAAGCGATATGTGCATTTTGCTCATGACTGTTGTATCCAAATTAACGGATTAACAAAGAAGAATCGACATTGGGCACAGAGATGACACAAATGTACCCAGGATGCAGTCATCCAACAAAATATCACCTGCTATTTAAGTTAATCTAGTTTACTCACACAAGGAAGCGGTTCTACGACGTCCAGCGCTGATGAGCAGCCCTGGAGACAGCTGAGCCAGACTTTTCCCGCCGAACACGCATCCAGAAACGGCTCTGTTAGCGAGACACAGTTATAACCGCAAATGTGGGAGAGACAGAAAAACAGCTTTGAGAAATCACCGTTTAACAGGTACAAATAGTTTGCTGTTAAAATAACTTTAAACAGTGATTAGCTCACCGGCTACATCATTAAGGAGCACATGGCGTCTGCGTCAGGTCGGTTAAGGCCAACCCCTAATTTCCACCGGGTGAGTGTGCGCCGTCAATGGTTTGGTCCACACCAGGCGTCGCGGTGCGAGTCAGAAGCATCTCAGAAGCACCTTGTTGCTCTCCGCTAAGCATATGACAACAACAATAAACAAACAAATAAACATCTGTTTGTATGACGCGCCATTAATGTCCCTAATTACGCACCTAAACTTGATGCATTTCTCCCTTTATTAAACGTAATTAACTGGGTATAAGGCTCCTCTTGATAATCTGATTCATTTTTTTATTTATTTACACCTGTACATGAACACACCAGAAAGTTTCCTACGGCTTTTACTGAAAGTTCATTAGGAGTTCTTAAATAATCAAATCAAGAAGACATATCACAAATGTGTCACAACAACAACTGAAGTACCAGATACACTCACAGAGAAAAAACAATGATCTCTTAGTGTATAAACCCACTGGACAACTCAGTGACTGTGTCAGCATGCAGAGGATGAGGAATGAGGAGGGATCAGTGATGAAGAGTGGTGAGTGAGGTCATGCAAATGTGACCTCGCCTCCATGGAGGCTGGAGAAAGACTAAGGCCACCCAGAGACCCGGGCCATCAGCAGCAACCACGCCACGGACTCACCCAGGGTGGCAGAGGAAGGTCCCAGTCTGAGCCCCTCGTGGTCACGGGGCAAAAGCGGGCCAAGATCGGCAGCTGTAGACCTTGCCAGGGACCGGCCATCCAGGGCGGCCTGAGCGAAGGGTCCAAGGCCCCAAGAGCCCAAAGGCACCCCTGCCTGGTTCCTCTCTGCAAACAGAAACTTGGAGAGGTTTGATCATTGGTCTTCACACATGCATTTGGGTTGTTATATAATATTTTTATCCAATCTATGAAAGATGACCCAAACCCAAATTTGTTTAATGTTGAATAAAAAGTTCTAGTTTAAGAAGGAAATGACTGGATTCCAGATTATGTAGAGTAGAATAATCTATGATGTTAATTAATCTACGCATGTTAGTAGAGGAATGTCTACCTTTAATAAAGCCTGTTTAGTCAGGATGTATTATTAGAGGGGTTATTTTTTCTATTCTTCTGGCCAAAGCTTTGCTAATTATTTTGAGATCTACATTTATTAATGAAATTGGACGGTAACTGGATGGAAGTGTCGGGTCTTTACCTGGTTTTAATAGTAGAGTAATATTGGCTAGGTTCATATTTGAAGGTATTTTTGTCAGGATTGTGTTTTACTTTTATGTAGTCATATTTTGTTTATTCACCTTGTGATTCAGAGATCCTACTGGGCATGGTGGTGGTGTTAATTGGAGATTCTCCTCACCTGGCGGCAATGGGAGATGCCATGCACCTGCTGCTGTTTGGCGTTACCAGCCTATTTAAAAGCCAGTGTGCAGTCTACTCGTCAACAGATCGTTGCCTTACCCTAGTGGTACAACTACGGCCATTAAGTGATTCACTGAGTTTTGTATACAATCTCACTCATAACAGTTTTGTCTTGTTTACCTACCTTACAGAGGAATGCTGTTTTCCAGTTTGAAGGACCAACCACAAGCTGTTCATTCTGGCCTGCTGCCCTGCCACCACCCCTGCCTCAGTAACTTTCAAGTACTCTGTAACTACTCAAAAATAAACTTGTTACCGCTTTTCAGCATCCACCATCTGCTCCTTCCTGGTTCCTGCCTGTCTTCCCACAAACCGTAACAATTTTTTGTTTTTCCTTTATTTCTAATATCATATTGTAGAAAGTGGGTGCCAGCGTTGTCCAGAATTCTTTGTAGAATTCTGCTGGATAACCATCTGGACCAGGACCACCTGGATGTGGACCCTCTGGACCAGGACCACCTGGACCATCTGGACCAGGACCACCTGGATGTGGACCCTCTGGACCAGGACCACCTGGACCATCTGGACCAGGACCACCTGGATGTGGACCATCTGGACCAGCACCATCTATCAATATTGTTATCTGTTGTAGTTAGTTGTGATGTATATAATGTTTTATAGAATTCTTTGAAAGTGTTATTTATCTTGTCAGGGTCGTGGCTGATGTTTCCTTCTGGATCTCTGACAGAGGAGAGGGTTGTTTTCTCCTTGTTTCTTTTTAACTGATTAGCCAGGAACCTTCCGGATTTGTTGCCATGTTCAAATTCTCCAAGCAAAGTCTTTGCACCAAGAATTGCGTCTTTTTATCTATTATTTCATTAAGTTCTGGCAAGTCGTTGTTTTCTAGATATAAGGACCATTCTCTTTTAAAGTAGCTGATAAACTCAGGATCTTTAGGTAATGACGCATTAAACCTCCAGTTTCTAGTTGCTGGTTTGTTGCTCTTACTTCTCAGAGTGAATGATACTGGTGCGTGATCACTAATGCTAATAGGATGGATTCTGATTTCTGACATGTCATTCATCAGCGAGCTGCTAGTTAAGAAATAATCTAATCTAGAATAGGAATGGTGGACTGAAGAGAAGAAGGTGTATTCTCTTAGTGTGGGATGGTGAGAGCGCCAAGCATCACACTCTGTTAGCACAATCTTAATGTCATCTCGGTCCTTACCCTCAGTGAACGCAAATTACTTGAAAATATTCTCGGCTTCAGCACCCATAGTGTAGATAAGGCAGCTCATCTGTACTGTCCACTTGTCTTAAGTTTCATGGTGACTATCGCTCAAACTGCTGTTTCCAGTCTGGCCAAAGACAGCTTTTATTTGCGGCTGAACAACGCAGAAACATGAACAGGCGGGTAGACTGCACAACAGACTGTAGCGCAGGCTGTAACTGCCAGTAGCCTACACCATTGGTCTGGTTGATTGTGTAGGATGTTGAGTATTTTGAAGTCGAATGAATGATCATTTATTTATTATGCAGTAGTATTAGCCAATATAAATACCATATATGCCATTTAAAAACATATATTTAAATGGATGAACAGTTAATAAATAAATACATAAAATATATATAGGGAAAACATTTATTTTAAAAATATATGCATTTCCTACATTAACCCATAAGAACCCAATGTGACATATTTGTCACGTAGCTTCTGAGACATTTTGCTTCAATTAATGGTATAAACTTTGCTCAAAATCCTGTTGAACACAATCTGATACTCGTTTTCTGTCCCCTAATAGATACGCAGAAGCAGAAAACCATATTATAATATTTTCTTTTATCACATGGTGATAAATGGTAGTTACATTTTGTTAAAGGGCAAAATAAAGACCTCATATTAAAAAAAAGGGACCTTTCTAAGCATTTTTTCATGGGTCGGGCCTTAATGGGTTGAAATGTTTGTAGAACTTTCTGTTCTTCTCCTGATCACTCTTAACTTCGAACAGTCTTGTTTTAGTTTGTTTTAGTTTTACATTAGCACTTTGAAAGACAGAGATACTTAGTGCTGCAAGGAGTAACGAGCTCAGTGAGGTTTAAATCGGATCTACTCCACAGATGAGAGAAACACTGATGAACCCAAGACAGTTGAGGGAAGAAGTAATGTTTTGTAGCTTGCAACTTTAAAAGCTCTCACTTTATTTAATTTATATTTTAAAAGTTCATAGTTGCACACTCTACACACAGAGATCTTCTTTAAGTGCCACTAATGCTATTGCCATGTGATTGATCACACAGTATTAACTAGGTTAATTAATTACACAATAGCTAAGTTGTGTGCATTTACCACTTTATTATATATTTCATATATATTATATCTTATATGGTAGAGATCCATGTAATCACAGCTTTATGTAGCCTAATTAGCAACACTTTATATCCAACAATGTTGAATAACAAAGAATGTATTAATTGCTAATAAAGCGTTTCAGCCTTTAAACTTGATTAATTTCTTTCTTGATCACTCCTTTACTTTAGACATTGGCACTAAACAAAACATACCACTGCTGTGGGGGTCCCACCCAGCTGGATTAGGGCTGTGGTAGTCATGGCCCTGAGAAGCTGTGGTGGGCGTCCCTTATTTCAATTTCTGAAAAGTGGCAACCCTAAGTATAGCATGATGTCACACACAGTTTCGCTATGTTGATCTCCAGCTTCATGTTTCCCAGCTGGTCCGGCTGAACGTTCATGCAAATCTCCACCTCCTTCCAAGACTGTTTTCTCAGCAGAGAGCTCACCGTGTGCGCCTTATTTTCACCGACCTTTCTACCTCGCAAGGCCTTGAGGTGAAAATAGAAAAGAATAGAATAAAATAGAATAGAATAGAAATACTTTATTAATCCCTTCGGAGAGTCCTCAGGGAAAATTATCACGTTTGATATTTTTTGCCTCACGAGGCAAAAAAATTCACCATCTGCGTGTTACGAGAGTTACATGCTAAGGGCAGAAATTCAAGTGACCAATCAAGACGCGCCCTCCACTCACGATTCGCTCACATCATTCCAAGATGGCCACCCACAGCGAAGTTGTCAATGACTACATTTTGGAAGATAAATTGGTCGAAATGTAGCCCTGTTTATATCCCTGTTTATATGATGTCACCTCGTCAGACTTCAAAAACAGGGCCAAGCGCGAGCAGGCATTCAAGGAGGGGGCAGCAAAATTGGACCAGACAGGTACGAACTGTGCAACGTCATGGGTACCAGCTAGGTTTTCCAACTGCCCCGTATTAGCCGGGAGCTTGAAACATCCTGTATACAATGTTATATAACTGTAATTTGACTTGCCAAGCTACACATGCATATATATGAAAAATACATACCATTACAACTAACACTGACCATGGTATAAATATCAATGATCCTATCCAGACCACTCATACTTGCTTGTGGAAATAGGCTATACTCGTATATAGAGTGGTCTGTATTTTCTGTGATTGTATTTCTGCATAGATTAAGATGTCCAGTGCATACTGTACTTTACCAAATGTAATTAATCCTATTAGTTAATATAATATAATACTAGAATTATTCATAAAAAAAAACCTGTGCATTTTAAAAAAAAATACTTATTTCTTTCAGTGGAGTGGGTGAAACTAAAAATAAGATTGCTGCGGAACAGCTATACCAAGGCCAGAAAACCTCAAACAAGTGGAAGTGCCAGGAAACACTTGACCAAACGTTCCAAATGGCTTTTGAAAAACTACAATTTCTTGCTCCCTGCTCGGCCAACAATAACAAACTTGGATACGGTAAGTATTTCCTCAATAATGTATTTATTAATCACAAAATTGCAACATATGTGTACATAAAAAATACAGTTGGAAAGATTCACAATAAGAAATGTACAGTGTCTGTCTAATCAGCTTTTGGACTTGTTGGAGGAGAAAAGGCCTGAACTGATTTTTGCCAACTAGAAACATAGGGGACTCTTTGGAGACAAATGACATTAGATTCATCCTACTGAATTCACACTACCTTAGTTTTGATTTCCTGTCTACTTTATACCATCACTGACTGACCATGTCATGCTGCCACGGCACAGCTCCATAGTCAGAATTGAAATAGTCAGTAAGGAGCTGCCTTTGTAACTTTGCATCAGCTTTGGGGTTTCGATCAGTAGTTGGCTGCTGTCCTGTCAAGGGGGGATCATTCCTCCATGCTCCAGCAGTCAGGGTATGGTTAGCAGTGTCTTCACTATCACAAATGCTGATGTAGGAAAGCTTGTTGTCTTCCACCATATAGTTATGTAGACAACAGGCAGCCAAAATGACTTGATGCACTTTATCAGGCCTGAGATTGATTGTTGTCAAAAACACCCTGAACCTGCCAAAAGCTTTCTCGACCACCCGTCTAGCCCTGGATAACCGATAATTAAAAATTTGTTTCGGCTGGTCCAGGTTTCTGTGTGGGTACGGTTTCATCAGTGTTAGTGACAGTGGGAATGCGTCATCACCAACTATGTGGTAGTTAATTTTGCTGGTGGATATTCCATTTATCTCTTCAGCTGGTGGCAAATTCAGGGAGTTTTCACTCAGTGTTTCTTTAATGCTGAGTTTGCAAATATGCCAGAATCTCCTGCATGACCAGTTGCCCCCACATCTACATATGGGGACTTGTAATCTGAATTTACAAGAGCTAAGAGTACAACACTGAAGAAATGTTTGTAGTTGAAGTACTCTGAACCACTGTTTTCTGGCTGTTGGATGGCAATGTGTTTGCCCTCAGTTGCTCCGACGCAACAAGGATAGTTCCACCTCTCCTTGAATTCCTTGGCCTGTTCACCGGTTGTTGTCCGGACCTGAAAAAAAGAGATATTTAATGTTTGCTTTTAATTTAATAATTTCAGCCATCACCATCTGATACAGCTGGCAGTGAGGACACCATTGACGTGCTAGATGATGGCCAAAGCGAAGACCCCAATGATGCATCTTCTGTCTTTAAAAGTGAAGCTGATGAAGGAGAAAGCAGTACAAGCACATCTACCCCCAAATTCACAAAACAACCCATCATACGACCAAACCATCTGAAACAGCAACGAGATGCTGAAGAATATCAGTTGATAAAAGGGTTGACTGAGTCAATTACTCAGAGAAACAAGGCACAAAAAAATTCAGTGGAAGATGATGCAGTTTGTGCATTTGGTCGGTATGTCACACAAACGTTGTCTGAGTTTGATCCATACATTAGAAACATGGCGCAATTCCATATTAATAATATTTTATTTTAGGCACAAATGGGAACACTTGGCCAAATTACACACCCCATCAGCCCAAGACCACCACCAATGTTTAACCACCAGCCACAACCATTTCATCCCCGACATGAGTGGGTGGGTCCCAAACAAGCACACAACCCTCATAGCAGCTAAATCTTAAAGCCACTGAGGCGCTGTTTGTACGGGCACTGACGCGCTCGCCGTGTCACTATCTTGTCTTCCGTTGTGTGATGGAAGATTGAAAACGTATCCAAACTTCATCTTTTTTCTTTGTTTAAGATTTATTATTCATCCAAACGCGTCGTCATTGTCCTGGCGATAATCCACAATACAGATCCATCTCCAACGTAAATTCCAATCATCACGTCAAACAATACAAGCAATGATAGCGATAGCGGTCAAAAACTTGTTTGCTCCCTGCGTACAGCAACATCTGCCACCTGATAGACAGTTCCTACCTATATGGTGCTAGCACCACCTACTGGGCAAATTAACAATATATCAAAAATGGCTCTTACACCCCTGTTTACCAAAATCATGTCTCAGTTGACAACGACCAAGTGTATGAAACACTAATATTTTCATTGCAAATATTGTGTATACATACAAAGTTTATATTTTTTACTATGAGTTTGTGTGTGTGTGTGTGTGTGTGTGTCAGTGCCATTTCACAGCCTCCTCACCAGTGAGTGTCAGTGTGTGAGCCAGTGTGAATGTATTATTTTCCTCATCTCAGCTTTTATGTTTGTTTTTTGATTTTTTCAACCTCCCAAAACAGAGTGACACAGTTGAGACCTCTAAAGAAAATTATAGGTCCATATTATTGTTTATAATTCTGTTCATTGTTTACATTGTTTATTTTTCTTTCATTCGCAGATGCCTAATGTGTGATTCTACTGTTCTATTTTTTTTAACATATTAGGCTAATAGAGCATTCATTTTTGTAAATTGCATTATTTAATAACTTGTTGCATCTGTAGTTGTGTTTGAATAAAATGCAATTCATTACCTTCACATACTACTCCCTCATTGTGCTGTACAACACCTGGCATGTCTCATCAACAATATTTGAGACTGTCCTTTCTCCAGTCCTGAATTGAAATGCCAGACTTTGAAATGTTTCACCTTAAAATGTAGGAACGTTAAAATCTTACGAGCTTTACAAAGACACCATAAATTAACCATAAATTACAATGAATCAAGATCACCTTTCACAATATAAACCACAAATGTCATACCAAGGGAGGCAAGCACAATATAGTTGTGATGGCCTTGCTTTTCCTAACAAAACTGACATAATTCTTCCTGGTAGAGCTAGCTACATGTAAACATTGTAAACTAAGGCCAGCCACAGTCATCCTGCATGCAATGTAATTTACATTGTAAACATACCTGTAGCCAGGAATCTGAGCGTGATGGCAAGCCTCTCTCCGGGACTGATACTCTTTCGCATTGTGGTATCAACCTTGCGGATCGATGGACCCATCATTTCCAACACCCTCTCGAAGGATTCTCTGTCCAGGCGGTGGTATTGCCAGATTCTGGATCTTCGAGGTGCATCGCTCGGAAAAGATTAGCATAAACTCCTTGCCCTTTCCTCCTTTGCAGCCATGACCTCACCCATGTTCTCCTAACTTTAGAACGCCGGTGACGGCGGCGCCTCATCAACAGAAGGAGTAGCAATATTTCCTCCATATCCACCTCTGTCTCCGCTTCATTCATTTCTCACACGAGGGGCTACCATCTGGGAATCATGTGAGTGGAGGATGCATCTTGATTGGTCACTTGAATTTCTCTCAGCACGCAGACGGTGAGTTTTTTGCCTTGTGAGTGTGGCAGTATGAGGTGAGGAATTGCAGTATTAACCAATCAGCGGAAGGGGGCGACGTATTTAAGCAAGCGAGGAGCCAGTCTTGGGCAGGGTTCGTCTGGTTGGTAGGTCGCCTGACTTCCGGCTGATGTGGAGATTGCTGCTGCGCGTAGTATTGGCTCTCACCCTAAGACTGCGGTGGTAGGTTAACTTTACTTCTCCTGCTGTAGCGGGTTTTCTGACAGAGTAAGTGCTAACAGACTGTGCTCCAGTAGGGAAACCTGTGTGCTGTGCTGCCTCTCGTTCTGGAACGGCTTCTCTGCGTGACGAGCGCTGGTCATCCGGGTAGGTCAATCCACAGCTGGTGGGCGCTTTTCCTGGCTGCATCGGATGTTCATGGTTATCTGTTTTTGTTTTAGGGGGATTTATCTGACGGTATTTTAACGACACAGCCACCTTCTAGACAACAGGCAGCGGTCCGCGGTGGCGTGTGGATCAGGAGCTTCACAATTATTCCCCACGCTGACAGACCGCTGCTCGGCTGACTGATGCTGCTTTGTTTATTTTAATTTTTGGATTCTTTTTAAGTTATTGGGGACGCATTTTATTTCCTGCTGCTCCACTGGAAGCCCGGGACGAAGCCCGCAGCAAGGTTTGATCTTGGCGGGTGGCTTCCAGTGTGGATGTTTTATATTGTAACAGTTTTATGTTTGTTTATTTATTGTCTTTTATTTTGGCGTGCCCAAACTCCACGGTTCTTATAATAATTGTATTTTATTCTTTATTTTAGTGGCTGGGAAGCCTTGAGTTGGTGGTGCCTTAGCGGTGTGGGTCCCTCTTCCTGGTTTGATCCTCCCCTCATTTGCATGCTGAGCACGTCTGCCTGTGCTGTGTAGCCGAAGTGCGGTGTGAAGAGTGTTTGTCTTGCACGTGTGTCTGGGGTGGTTTTGGTTTGGCTCCCTTCATTTCGTTTGGCCCACCTCCCTCCTGGTAAGCTTCAGCCATCTTATATTGTTCAACCGTGGGTTTCTTTTAGTCTTGTTTTGTTTTGTTTATTTTAAACAATAAAGATTGTTTAATTATTTTGACGCTGGTCTCAAGCCTCCTTAGCATAACGAACCTGTGTGCTTTGTTGGAGTTCATATTATCATTCCCCGCGGTGAAAGTCCCGGGGTGGCGTTGTCTGTAACCAATTATATGATTTACTGGCTTTTAGCCTGTAAGCACCCCGAGCTCATGTTTATGTAACCTCTGGCTCCCCCGAGCTTGCCACATGAGGCAAAAAATATCAAACGTGTTTGATTTTCACCTAAAGGCCTCGTGAGGTAGCAAGTTCGGCGAAAATAAGGCGCACACGGTGAGCCCTCTGCTGAGAAAACAGTCTCGAATGACTTTTAGCTCAGTAGATAGCTCTCGTGTGCGGCAGGCTTAAAGAGGCTACAGTTTCACTTGGAGCGAGCTCTTTTTCTCCTAGCAGCAGAAATGTTAGAAGTTACTTCCAAATTTCCACACAATTCTGATATTGCTTTGCTTGGTGTGTTTGCACTTTTGTTTGCGGACAAAGCGAGTGGGGGGATGAGGTAGAGGGAAGTGTGGCTCATTACACACTCAGGTTTGGTCTGCAGGCAGCGCACAATGGCAAACCTGCCGTGAAATGATTTTGCCGCTTTAAGATGATAAAAATAAAAATATTCTGTTTGAAGAAAAGCTGTTCTGGTGCCAAGTGCACATGTGGACACTCTTATGCCTGAACAAGGTGTTCATTATGGACAGTCCATGACGAGCACAGAAGTCCACCAGTTTCAGATCAGGGGGGCCGTTCCTCCCAGTCACGCCCCTCCAGGTCTCGCTGTCATTGCCCACATGAGCATTGAAGTCCCCCAGCAGAACGAGGGAGTCCCCGGAAGGAGTGCTCTCCAACACCCCCTCCAAGGACTCCAAAAAGGGTGGGTACTCTGAACTGCCGTTTGGTGCATAAGCACAAACAACAGTCAGGACCCGTCCCCCCACCTGAAGGTGGAGAGTGGCTAGCCTTTCGTCCACCAGGGTAAACCCCAACATACAGGCGCCAAGTCGGGGGTCAATGAGCATGCCCACACCTGCTTGGGGCCTCTCACCGGGAGCAACTCCAGAATGGAAGAGGGTCCAGCCCCTCTCGAGGACAGTGGTTCCAGAGCCCAAGCCGTGCGTCGAGGTGAGTCCAACTATATCTAGCCAGAACCACTCAACCTCGTGCACCAGCTCAGGCTCCTTCCCCGCCAGAGAGGTGACATTCCACGTCCCTAGAGCTAACTTCTGCAGCCGAGGATCAGACTGCCAGGGTCCCCACCTCTGGCAGCCGCCCAGCTCACACTGCACCCGATGGCTCCTCCTGCAGGTGGTGAGCCCACGGGAGGGGGGGCCCAAAGGCTCGGGCACCAAGCGCTCGCCTCTGTGACTCATCTCCAACATCAGCTGTTTTACCCTCATCTTCAGTGTTTCAGGTCTCATCAATGACCTTGTCAGCTGGATTGTAGGTCAACATGAAAACAGCTGACAGGCAGTGTCATTATGAGAGAGAGAGACAGACTTTTACACACAGCTGGTGTAAACAGAACGAAATGTTTGCATTGCTTCAGTTCGCAGTATTAAGACATGAGGGAGGAAGGATACATTATAGTGCAGGTGGTGATGAGGTGCATAGATTTGAATCTTTGTATCTTATATGCTTACAATACTAAAATTAAATTAAATAGCAATGTTAGAAGAAATAAGATGCAGCAGGTGGAGCAGTAACATCCAGTAACAGAGAGCTGTTCCTGAATTTTAGTGTCCTTACTGTCTGTTAATGAGGCTACAGAAACACTCTGCTCCTCTCTCGCCTCCTCTCTGGACAAACTCTGTCCTGTGGTGTCAAAACCAGCCAGACAAAACCCTCCCAGTCCATGGCTCACAGAGGTCCTAAGGGAGCACAGAGCCGGACTCAGGGCTGCAGAAAGAAAGTGGCGCAAATCAAAAGAGCACACTGACTTGTCTGAGTACCAGCAAAAACTTGAAACTTTCACACCCAGCCTAAAGGCAGCCAAGATAGCCTTTTATCAGAACAAGATCCGCAATGCTCCCAACATACGACATGTTCATGGTGTTTAACTCTCTTCTATCGCCACCACCTGCTCAGCCTCCCACTATGCTGACTGCAGAAATGTTTGCTTCCTACTTCACTGAAAAGTTCGCTACCATCAGTAACCAATTCACTGAGCCTGACCAACTCAGCCTTACCAAACCAGCTACTGGTGCCTCACTCTGCTCCTTCCGCTCTCTAAATGAGGACGAAGTCTCTAAACCTCTAGTCAACTCAAAACCCACGACCCGTCCTCTTGATCCTGTTCCCTCTGACATCCTGCAGAGCATTTTACCTACAAACAAACCTGCAGTAACCCATATTATCACCTCCTCTCTTAAATCCGGTGTCTTTCCTTCTGCCTTCAAGCAAGCTCGGTTACCCCACTGCTGAAGAAACCCACACTCAACCCAGCCCAGGTTGAAAACTACCGGCCGGTCCCACTGCTTCCATTCATGACTAAATTACTAGAGCTTCAGTCTTCAGTCAGGTCTTCCTCCAAGACAACAACCTGTTTGATCCATATCAATCTGGATATAGGCAAGGTCACTCTACTGAAACTGCTCTCCTGTCAGTTACTGATTCCCTATGGGTTGCCAGATCCGCTGGTCAATCCTCAGTCCTTATACTGCTGGACCTGTCTGCTGCCTTTGACACTGTCAACCATCATATACTGTTCTCCAAACTCTTGGAGCTTGGCATCTCAGGATCTGTCCTCTCGTGGTTTATGTCCTACCTCACAGGGAGATCATTCAAAGTATCTTGGCGAGGGGGCGTGTCCAGATCACATGGGCTGACAACAGGGGTGCCTCAGGGCTCGGTGCTCGGCCCTCTTCTCTTTTCACTTTACACCTCCTCACTCGGTGCAGGCATTAACTCTCATGGTTTCTCCTACCACTGCTATGCAGATGACACTCAGCTTTTCCTTTCTTTCCCACCTGACGACACAACCGTCTCAATGTGAATATCAGCATGTTGCTGATATCTCCGCATGGATGAAGGATCGCCACCTTCAGCTAAATCTGTCCAAGACTGAGCTTATTGTCTTTCCAGCCAATCCTTCCTTACCGCCACAGATAAGCGTGCAGTTTGACTCTATCACGCTTGTGCCTACGTCTTCTACCAGGAATCTTGGTGTCATGGTAGTCAACCAGCTGACCTTTAAGGACCATGTTGCCTCGGTTTCCCGGTCTTGCCGATTTGCTCTCTACAGCATCAGGAGGATCAGACCCTACCTGACTGAACACACGACCCAGCTCCTGGTCCAGGCTCTGGTCATTTCACGCATTGACTACTGCAACTCCTTACTGGCTGGCCTGCCTGCATGCTCAGTTAAACCTCTGCAGATGATCCAGAACGCAGCAGCACGTCTGGTCTTCAACCAGCCCAAAAGAGCTCATGTCACTCCGCTGCTAATCGCTCTCCACTGGCTTCCAGTTGCAGCACGCATCAAGTTCAAAGCTCTGCTTCTGGCTTACAAAACAATAACCCAAACATCTCCGGTCTACCTCCACTCCTTAATCCAGAGCTACACTCCCTCTCCACAGTTACGCTCTGCCAGTGAAAGACGTCTAGTGCTCCCACCACAACGTGGCGCAAAATCAGTAGCTAGACTCTTCTTCTCTGTTGTTTCCCGGTGGTGGAACGATCTACCAAACTCCGTCCGATCCGCTGAGTCCTTATCCACTTTTAAAAGCAAGCTAAAGACTCAGTTGTTTAAGGAGCATTTCCACATTTAGCTTAACTTGTTAAGCAGAGCTTAGCTTCCATCAACTAAGGAAACAATGAAACATGCCTGCAGTCTAGATTCAGTGAGAACAATCACAATCACTTGTTTATTGGTGCCGGTACAACTTAAATAGTGTAGCACATAGCATGATCACATGACAAACAAACCTGTGAGGAATCAACAATAATTGAGAGCACACCTACTAGCCAATGAGTCAATTAACACCCCCACTTGCTCACATATTATTCACATGCATTATAAAACAAAAAAAAAAAAACATAGGAACATCATGAAAATCAACTGCATTGCCTCTCGGCTACAACCCAAACAGGAATGTGGAAAAGGTAAGTAGCTTCTGTCTTGTAGCTGGTTTAGTCATCTGGTCTGCTACCATCTGATCTGTTGGGCGATACTCCAAAGACACTTCACCATTGTTTACAGTCGATCTTACAAAATGATATTTGATATCAATATGCTTACACCTTTGTCTGTTAACAGGATTCTTTGCCAGTGCAATTGTACCCTGGTTGTCTTCAAAGATAATAGGTACACCATACTGATAATCATCAAGATGTTGTAGCATTTGAGTCAAGTACAAACACTCTTGTGTGGTTGCAGCCAGTGCAATATACTCAGCCTCACATGTTGACAAAGCTACCGTTGGCTGCTTTTTGGTCTTCCAGGAAATCAGAGGTCCCCTCTTACATAGGCTAACACAATAGCCAGATGTGCTACGGCGGTCACTAGTATCACCTGCCCAATCTGCATCGCTGTAAGCCACCAGTCTTAATCCTCTATCACATTTCCTGTAACAGAGCATCTTGTCATTTGTTCCTTTCAGATATTTCAGTACATGCTTCACAGTTGTCCACTGCTCTTCTGATGGCTCACTGAAATACTGTGACAGTTTACTTACAACATAACTCAGATCAGGTCTAGTGCATGAAGTCAGGTAAATTAGGCTACCCACTGCCTCTCTGTAATTCCTGGGGTCACTTAACTTCTCATCACTGTCAGTGTAATCCAACTTCGGTTCACAAGGTGTCGACCTGGGTTTACAATCTTTCATGTCAAACCTTTCCAGCAGTTTATCCACATAACTCTGCTGTGACATAGTCACACCTCCATCATACTGATCAAACGTGATCCCTAAAAAATTCTTAAGTCTGCCCAAATCTTTCATCTGGAATTTCCCTGTGAGCATCTCTTTGACCACATTTAAAGCTTTCTCATTACTGGCAGCAATAATCAAATCATCAACCCATATCAGAAGGATCACTTTCTCATGTTCTATTTCTCTTTTGTAAACACAATGATCAGCTGGGTTCTGTACAAAATTGTTTTCACACAGATAGTCATGCAACATTTTGTTCCAGTTGCGACCTGATTGCTTTAGCCCATACAAAGATTTCTCCAATCTACACACCATTTTTCCATTTGTTTCAGACTTTACATCATACCCCTCTGGCTGTTCCATGTAAATCTTACAGTCAATTGGTGCATGTAGATAGGCAGTCTTAACATCCATCTGGTGAAGGATCAACTCCTCCTGTGCAGCTTTTTGCACTAGCACTCTCACACTGGTAAGGTTGGCAGTAGGAGAAAAAGTTTCCTCGTAATCTACACCCATCTCCTGGCTATATCCCTTAGCTACATAGCGTGCCTTATACTTATCCGATCCATCAGTATTACTTTTGATAACATACACCCATTTACCCCCCACTGCTTTCTTGCCCTCAGGTAGTGTGGTCAGTGTAAATGTCTTGTTGTCCCTCAGTGATGTCATCTCCTCATCCATTGCCTCTATCCACTGTCTTGAATTGGATGATGTTATGGCTTCTCTGAAAGTCTGAGGTATATTGGAAACCATCTTGTAGCAATAATCAATGTTAATCTGCACCTGATCACTCTCCACCCCATAGAAGTCTGGCCTCCTTCTTTCTCTACCTGGGTATCTCCTTGGAGAATGTGATTCTGACTTGATCTCAGCTAGCTGTGTCTGGCTTGGGCCTGGCCGAGTCTCTGGGATGTCACACTTCTTAGGTCTGTCAGGTTCAGATCTGGTTGAGCTACACTGCACATCAACATCATCATCATCAGATATATCATTAGTCTCCTGTCCCTCAACTTTGGACATGAATCTCACCTGTCTGTGTTTCCTCACATTCCGACTGCCAGGATAGTAGACCAGATAAGCTGGACTGTTCTTGTCATAGCCTACAAAAATGCCTTTGTCTGACCTCAAATCTAGCTTCTTCCTATCCTGTTGATAAGCGTAACACACAGTACCAAATGTCTGCATCCTGGACACATTAGGTTTCCTTCCTGTCAACATAAAATAAGGCGTCTGTCTAGTGCGGTTGTTAAAACATCTGTTCCTCACCACTGCTGCTGTTTGGACTGCATATGGCCATAGCTCCTTAGGTAACTGACTTTCTAGAAGCATACATCTAGCCATGTCAAAAAGTGTTCTCCAGTTGCGCTCAGCGGTGCCATTCTGATGTGGTGAGTATGGTGCTGACGTCTCATGTCTGATTCTGTTCCTACGAAGTAATGTTTGATAACCCTTCCCAGTAAACTCAGTACCATTGTCAGACCTGATACATGTAACTTTTCCATATGGGGCTGTGTCAGCTAGGAATCTCTCTGTGGCCTCCACTGTGTCATTTTTGTGTTTCAAAAAGTAAACAAACACTGCACTTGAGTAGTCATCGGTAAAGGAAAGTGCATACCTATACCCCTCTCTGGACTGTGGGTCAATGGGACCTGCCAAGTCAGTATGTACCAACTCTAAAGCTGACTTGGCCCTCACATCAGGTCTCCTGTTCCTGCTCTGAGTGAACTTGCCTTGAACACACACTTCACATTGGATGTACTTGGATGCTTTACCTTTAATTGACATGCCATCCACAACATTCTCTAACTTCTGAACATCATCAAAATTGTAATGTCCCAGAATCTCATGCCACTTCTGAATATCATAACAACTCATACATTGATCATTACAGTCATTGTTCACTGGCACAGTAGGCAAATAAAACAGTCTATTATGTTCATGTATATGAAAACTTGTACCGTCTTTGTACTGTAGGACATCTTCACCCTCCTTGAAGACGACTGTTGCCCCGCTGGAAGTTGCAGCTCTCACAGAGAAGATGTCTTGAGGATATGAGGGAATGTACAGCGCCTGCTTCAGTGTGGCACTGAGATGCCGTCCCCTGCTGTCGACCAGACCCACCTCTGCTTCTCCTCTGCGCTCTGCAACCCCCTTACACCTCGTGCCATCAGCCAGCTCCACGCAGTGTGTCTCAGGCTGGAAATGATCATCAAAGCTCTTGAACTTGGCCAGATCGGTGATGATATGTGATGTTGCTCCAGTGTCCACCATCAGCCCCTTTCTGGTGACACTGCTCCCTGGGTGACGATCACTGGTCACTAGCTTGAAGGCGAAAGTGTTGTCCGTTCCTTCAAACACCCCGCGTACCTTGTCCTGTGTCTGCCGTTTCCGTCCTCCTCGCCGCATGGTACTTTTACCTTGGCTGTTCCACTGTTGACCACGCTGGCACTGTCTTGCCTTGTGTCCTCTCTGGCCACACCGGAAACATTCTATGTCACCACTCTCAGTGCCCCGCCCTCTTGCATCTGCTGGGGCACCGGCCCTTCTTGGGTGCACCCGGGCTCCCATCACATTGTCTTCAATCACAGCTGTGCGCATGCCTTCAGTGTTCTCATAACTCCTCAACTTGGTCTTAAAGTCAGCAAAAGAGAGGGTCTCGTCCATTTGAGTGACAAAAATGGAAAAAGGTTTGAAAGATTCTGGCAGACCCTTCAAAGCCATCGCAACTAATAGTCCATCACTCAAAACTTCCCCAGCATTCCTCAGTGCTGTGATTGAGTTCTCAGCACGTATGACATATTCAGTCACACTCTCACTGTTCTGTTTTTGCAGTGAAGTCAGTTCTGTGTAGAGACTCACAATACGGGGCTTACCCTTGCCAGCATAGTAGTCCCGCAAAATCTTGAGTGCTCCGCGGCCATCATCTGCAGCCTCTCTCATAACCAGAGACAAACTTTTGTCATCAAGGAACTGGATCAATTCGGCGTATGCTTCAGCATTCTTTGCTGCGTCCTCAGCCAGCGTTTCTGCATCTGCACCTTCAGCAGGCCCATTCAAAATTGTATCTTTCAGTTTCTGCAGCCGCATATGCCCCAAGAACTTTGTCTCCCACAGTTCATAGTTCTTTTCCTCTCCGTCGAACACAAGACGAGACCATCGTGAACTTGTCCGCTCGCTCATGGTGCTGGCACTCCAAACAAACTGCCTTGTGGTGGCTACTCCTACCCTATTAATGACCTGGGCCCATAACCTGTTAAGCAGAGCTTAGCTTCCATCAACTAAGGGAACAATGAAACATGCCTGCAGTCTAGATTCAGTGAGAACAATCACAATCACTTGTTTATTGGTGCCGGTACAACTTAAATAGTGTAGCACATAGCATGATCACATGACAAACAAACCTGTGAGGAATCAACAATAATTGAGAGCACACCTACTAGCCAATGAGTCAATTAACATAACTAAATGAGTTAGAAAGATTTGTCCAGCTCTTTGGCTCAACCAAGTACTGAAGAAGCTGTGTGCACTTATGACCAAGTTGATATTGTGTGATGAAATCGTGATCTTGTATTTAAATAAAATGACTAAAAAAAAAAAAAAAAAAAAAAAATTATATGCACTGCACTAGCACTACATGACAGCACCTGGTCCAACTGGACTCAAAAGCAGTCTGACTATCACTTAATTATGACGTCCCATCTTGTTTGAATTCATGCTTGTGTTGTTCTTACTCTCAAATGTAAGTCGCTTTGGATAAAAGCGTCTGCTAAATGACTGTAGAATAGTAGAATGAATGAATTGAATGCTGTGGAGCAGTCCGTGGTGGGGGTGGGAGGAGTCGTTGCAGATCTTCCTATTTCGAAACATGCAGCGTTTCTGAGCCCAGTCGTGGATGGAGGGGAGAGGGATGATCCTCTCTGCTGTAGTGATGTGGTGTATAAATAAAGTTAAATTGAACATTAACATGTCCTTCAATCATAGTAACTCTGATGTTAAAAAACAAACAAAAATTAAACTAAAAACAAGGAAAAAGATAAAAAGATTAATTAAAAGTTAAATAAATTACTAAGAATAGTTAAATAAAAATAGCAAATAAATGCTAAAAATGAATACATGAATAAGAGTAAATAAAAACAAATAAATGACTTAGATAAAAAGAAATCAAATATAAAAAGGCCAGAAACTCTTTGTCTTAAATGTGCAACAATAGGCATCAAGGGGTTAAAGAAAGTGAGATGAGAGCTTCTGTTAGTAACTTTAAGCTTAGCAATGCTTGTAAGTACTTCACCACAGTCAGAGCGTAAAGTGATCCTCCTGGCTGAGTGTTACCAGGGAAATGTCCTGATTCAGAGGGTGTAAATTAGTGAAAGCAAACAGCTGGTGAACTCCGTCTGAGCGTGGTAAGGTGAGCCCAGCTGGGAAGATATCAGCGCTGCTGCTGACTTGCAGGATAGATGCTGACCCAGAGACGGCTGCTGCCAAGCTCCGCCCACCACCACCACCAAACATCCCTCATAGTTACTCAACACCCTGCACTAATATATCTCTGCGGCATCTCCTGGACCTGACCTGCTCGGAGGGAACCGCAGGGTAAGTAGCTCTGCTGAACGTGTTGTCCATCAGTTTGTGGGCTCACGGCTGCTCTTTAGAACATTATACAGACAGAGACGTGAAGTTTTGGCATGTGAGGCATTATGTATAAAATAAAAATCTGCTGCTATCCTACAGATGTCCAACGGAACAGCTATTAAAAAAAGAAGTAAAAGGAAAAGACATTTTCCCTCCGATGGGCACACCAAAGGTGACTCTGAGAATGTGAAGACGGACTCTTCGTTCGGGGGTGTTTCTCCAGGTCTGGACCCTCTTACAGAGAGCATTGATAATGGAGTCCTCTATCTGAACCCTCAGACACCAAACTGGTCTCTGGTGGAAAGGTTTGCTGAGCTTTCACCAGCAGGTCGAGCAGAGAAAGATGATGAAGAAGCCTACAGCAGAGCCTTGCTACACTGCACTACGCACTCTGAGACTAACAATGTGCTGCTGGATGCGCTGCAGCAGAGAGAAAGAAACTACCTCAAACACTTAAAAAGCCAAAGTGACATCCCAGCCAGACAGAGGACATCTAACCTCAAAGAGCTCAAATTTGAGGAGTATTCTCTAGACGAGTTTGGGATTATGATTAAAAAGGAGAGTGGAAACCATCCGTCTGTGAAGAATACACTTCAGAAGAGTAAAGATGACAAAGTGCCTCGACTTCTAGCTGCAATGAAGAAACGGGGTGCAGTCGACACCGAGGACCGTCCCTTCAAATGTCCACACTGCCACTGGGCTTTCAAGAAGCTCTGCAACCTGCAGAGTCATCTGCAAACCCACACTGGCCTGAAGCCACATGTGTGTGATATATGTGGTAAGGCTTACTCTCACCAGGGTACGCTGCAGCAGCACAAGCGCCTGCACACGGGTGAGAGACCTTATCACTGCCCCTTCTGTGTGAAAACATATATCTGGTCCTCAGATTACCGCAAGCATATCCGCACACACACTGGTGAGAAGCCCTACATCTGTGAAACTTGTGGTAAGGATTTCATCCGCTCCTCTGACCTCCGGAAGCATGAAAGGAACATGCACACCAACAACAAGCCGTTCCCATGCACGCACTGCGGCAAGACCTTCAATAAACCCCTCGCCCTGAAGCGTCACGAGCGAAAGCACCTGGGGGAACGACCCTTCTCCTGCCCTGACTGCGGGAAGTCGTTCGCCCTGGCCAGCCGCATGGCCGAGCACCAGAAGATCCACCGAGGAGTGCGTCCATACGTCTGCTCCGTGTGCTCTAAAAGTTTCACCAAATCCTCCAACCTAACAGAGCACGAGGCCATTCACAGTGGCGTGCGGCCCCACAAATGTTCAGAGTGCGGCGTGGCGTTTGCCATGGCTTCCCGCCTGGTTCGCCACCAGTTCATCCACAATAAACAGAAGCTTCACAGCTGCACGGTGTGCAGCAAGAACTTCTCCCACATAGCACAACTTCAGCTTCACCAGGAGCAAAGCTGCGCTGGGAGGATCTTTGTCTGCGTGGAGTGTGGCAAGTCTTTCCAGTGCGCCACAAAGCTCGCGCAGCATGTGTTAAAACACAGCGAGAAGAGTGTGTGAAGGCGTTCCCATCCTCCCTGTGCTGGATATGAAATGCAGCTCTGTAATATTTTATTCGTCTGGATATTTGGTTCAATAATCACTAGAGCCGTTCTTGGTGAGCACGTACCAGACTGTGTATGTGTGTGTGTGTGTGTGAACATGTGTATTTTAGGGTGAGTTGTAAAGCAGTGCCGTGGTGCTGGGTTCCCATCTGAATGTTGAGGGATGAAACTTTCCACCAGCGGAGCTGCGGTTAACGGTGGGATATGAAGCTGCTTACAGGAGCGCGAGGACCTGACTAACGCCAGAAAATAAACTGCCTGTGTGCATGCAGGCGTTATTTTCACCGACGGCCAACATAGGACAGTTTTCACTTGTACTGGGTCCCCCTGCTGGAGAAAGGCATGTCAAAAAGCTCATCACTTCCTCATCCTGGATTTATAAATACACAGAGAATTAAATACGCCACGCAGGCGTCAGTGGCATCGCCCAGCTGATGACGGGTGAGGTATGCAGGCAGCATTTTGTTCCCAGTCTACGTCTCAGCTACTTATAATACCTGATGAGCTGGGAGCAGATAACACACTTTCTCAGTACAAACCAGCAGCAACTTTAAATAAAATGATAAACAAGATGCTCTCACGTCACTTCCTGACAGGAAACTACAGAGAAAAGATGGAAAAGATTGTGCGTTGAATGAGATGAATTCCACACCTATGGGATCAATAACCTTCAATCATTTACTTACTATCCATGTAAACCTTCAGAGTAAGCTGAGAAAAAATGGATCATGAGAACTCAGCTGAAATGAGATTTCCATCATCGCTCCTTTAGTGAGACCACGTTAACAAACCAGTCCAAACTACTTCATTAGTCAGTTATTCTTTTTTCTCATGTTGTATTTATTGTTGTGAATTTAATTAATTTTACACTCAGTAAATATAGCAGAAATAATTCAGTTTATCTGGATAGAAAGTGGGAATTTATTTGAATCAGAAGTTTATTTATTGTGAATTTACTGTGCATGCTTTGTCATCAGATAACTTCAGTTCTTTTCATCACATGGCATGGTTGGTTTTTATGAATGAAGAGAAAAGGTGACCATTTCGCTGTAAAGTGTCATTTAATAAAGATTT
Organism: Melanotaenia boesemani; assembly: GCF_017639745.1. Lineage (NCBI taxonomy): Eukaryota > Metazoa > Chordata > Actinopteri > Atheriniformes > Melanotaeniidae > Melanotaenia > Melanotaenia boesemani. Next base: position 34,193,053 of record NC_055695.1, on the reverse strand, counting down.
TCTACAAGGTGCTTTTCCTCTGAAGAGTCATGGAAACTTGAAGGACACAGGTATGGTAGCAGATGATGTGTACAGAATGAGCGCGTCTCTGGACCGTCTGGACGCCATCTGAAATGCTCTTTAATAAATCTGTCCATGCTGAATGTGCTGATGCTGAGGCTCATCGTCCACCAACACACACATGCTGCGCGTGTGTGTGTTGGGTTTCCTGCTCAGTGTGTCCCGCTCACACTTAGCTTCTGCAAACTAATCGTAAAATGAGACGCCAGCTGCCATGTTGTTCCTTCAGTGACAGGCCTGGCTGCAGGCGCAGCTATCTGCAGGCAAAGATTTATTTGTTCAGTGTGTGTTTATTATTTTTCTGTTAGCACAGCAATGCTAAAAACAACCGTGTGGATAAAAATTTTAATAAGACTAGATTTCTGGTGGGGCTCTGATAAGCTGATGGTGACTACATCTGATGAACTGGTAAAGTTTACATTAACAGCTCAGTTATATCCTGGAATCTTTACAAGGTGACAAACCGATAATAAAGAAGCAGTCATAAATCATCTAAATATTTAAGGATGCTTGTGGGTGGACAGTCATATCACACACCCACTAATGAAGCCCTTTTCTCAGATGCAGGTCTGGCAGAAATCATCAGGAATGAACAGTTTGGCTCTGGGACAAGAAGCGGGGGGCAGAGGGTCTTTCCTGGACCCCTTCCCCTCCTGACATGTGCTATCATCAATCTTGGCCAGTTGACAACATGAGAACACTATTTTAATCTGCTTCTGTGAGTCTACTGTTTAATAAAACTACTAATAAAAGGGATCACACGCTGTGAGTCCTCAGTAGTTTGTAAATGAGCATTTATTATTACAATTAATGTGATTAACATGATTTAATGGAGTTTGATAGCAGAAGCTCTGCAGCTGTTTAGATGATTGATATTCAGACTGAATGCATTTACATTACGTTCTTCATCACAGTGCATCACCTCTCACTAGATTATTAATCCCAGTTCATTCCTTCATGTAGACACGATCAGCGAGGGTGACTTATTCTCCCCAAATACAGTATGTCCTGCATTCACTGCTGATTTCCTAGCAGTCAACTTTCAGGAAGCTGATCTTCAGCTGTTCTGAGTGCTGCAATATGAGTTGCTTGTATTTCTGTAAGTACATCCCCTAAAAAAGAAATGCTGTTCTGGGTGAGCAGTATGGATCCCACGGTCACCGCGTCAGCCTCGAGTAAAGCTAAGGTCTGACATATTTAAACACTGGATGCTGCATCATCCTGGTTTCAGCTGCATCAGTGATTCTGCAAACACAACAGGTCCAGGTTTTATAAATCTGAGTCATTAAATTATGTCTGTGATAAAACAATGTTGATGCTCAGGTAATTTTACCTGTCAGCGAGCAGTTTTTACCCAAGGTGCTGTCCTGTAACAAACATGTCGATGTTAATAGAAAACTGTTACGTTTGTTCAATTAAAAGAAAATAAATCAGCATCATCATCAGCTGCTGCAGCAGCTGCTCCAGCTTCAAGTTTCAGCACTAAAGAATGACAGGCAGTAAATCATGAATGGCTGGACATTGTCGTCAGCACATGTGGTAACGATATAGAGAGGACACTGTGTCCAGAGGGCCTCCGAGACCCCTCAGAGGCCTCGGGGACCTCACTGAGGCCTCCGAGACATGACTAAAGCCTTGGGAACTGCACTGAGCCCTCAGGGAGCTCACTGAGGGGTCAGGGACCTCCTAACATCCCATAACACAAGAGAAGTGTGAAAGCTGGCAACACGTTTATGACTTATATCGTCAAAAATCTTTACTAAAAATAGAAATAATAGTTTACACTTTCCCAGTGTTAAAATATCCCATAACTCATCACCTGCTTTCCTTGAGAAAGGATTTATTCCTGGAGAAGAAGTCTGAGATAGATTCATGCCTGGATGGCGGTTGGTCGGTGGGGGAGGTGGACATAGGCTGGTGGCAGGTAAGAGCTCCTATAAACATACACAAATAAACATCTTCCATCAGTAGGTCAACACTCCATTGAGTTTTTAACATCTGCTGGGACCTTACAGATTGAGCTGGGCCTCCAGTTTCTGAAGGCTTTTTCTGGACGTCTTTGGCCTTTGATCTGAACCAGCCACTGAACCATCCTGTCTTTGTGCTCTGCGTTCACAGAAGAAAATGAAACCTGAGTTCAGTGATTCTGTGGTTTCAGTTTTTAATCAAATAAGGACCACACCCACCTGTTTGGGAGGCTGGTTGGTCCCATCAGAACCTTCCACAGGTGGGACCCCCAATGACCCCCCCACAGTTGGAGGGAGGACTTCAGGCATCTGCAGCATTTTCATGGTAAAATCCAGTTATAAACAGACATTTAATTAAAGTGAATACTCATTAATTCAATCATTTAAAATATTCCAGCATGATTTAGTAATTTAAGAAGTTTAAGAACACCTCTCACCGTCCTCACTTCAGAAGACACATTCGTCTCTGTAGGAGCAATCAAATCAACACATCACACAGGTCCTGACTTGTCAAAGGTTACAGTAAATATCAGAAAGGAGTAAACTGCTTATCTTTAGGAATGACAAGTAGTTATCTGTAGTAATAATTGTTTTAACCTTTAGGAATGAGCAGTGGTTATCTGTAGAAATGATCAGAGTTTTTCTTTAGGAATGAGCAGGTTACCTGTAGTAATAATTATTTTTATTTTTTGGAATGACCAGTGGTTATCGGTAGAGATCATCAGTTTAGCTTTAGGATTGACCATTTGTTATCTGTAAGAATGATAGTGTTTATCTTATGGAATGACCAGTGGTTATCTGTAGTAATAATCGTGTTTGTCAAAAATATATGATTCAAATTCCCTACCTACTTCAAAATGGGAGGTCCATCAATCCTAGTCAACCATTTTGGCTACAAATATGTCTTAATGCCTTCAATATGACAGACAGCCCAAATTTACAACTCATACAATACAAAGTCCTTCATAGAACGCATTATACAGGACAAAGGATGTCTTTATGAATGATGGGTGCTGATCAGTGTCCATCTTTAGGAATGATCACTGTCTATCTTTTGGAATAATGGGTGTCTATCTTTCTATATAATCAGTTTCTATATTTAGGAGTGACCTGTGTCTATCATCAAGAATGATTTTTGTCTATCATCAGGAATGACTGGTGTCTATTTTAAGAATGATCTGTGTTTATCTTTTGGAATGATCTGTTTATCTTTTGGAATGATCTGTGTTTATCTTTTGGAATGATCTGTGTTTATCTTTTGGAATGATCTGTTTATCTTTTGGAATGATCTGTGTTTATCTTTTGGAATGATCTGTTTATCTTTTGGAATGATCTGTGTTTATCTTTTGGAATGATCTGTGTTTATCTTTTGGAATGATCTGTTTATCTTTTGGAATGATCTGTGTTTATCTTTTGGAATGATCTGTGTTTATCTTTTGGGATGATCTGTTTATCTTTTGGAATGATCTGTGTTTATCTTTTGGAATGATCTGTTTATCTTTTGGAATGATCTGTGTTTATCTTTTGGAATGATCTGTGTTTATCTTTTGGAATGATCTGTTTATCTTTTGGAATGATCTGTGTTTATCTTTTGGAATGATCTGTGTTTATCTTTTGGAATGATCTGTTTATCTTTTGGAATGATCTGTGTTTATCTTTTGGAATGATCTGTGTTTATCTTTTGGGATGATCTGTTTATCTTTTGGAATGATCTGTTTATCTTTTGGAATGATCTGTGTTTATCTTTTGGAATGATAGGTGTCTATTATCAGAAATTATGGCTGTCTATATCTTGAGGAATGATCAGTGTCTACCTTTGGGAATGATTAGTTACCTTTGGTACAGGGCTCCAGACTGCATCCAAATCAGCAAAACTGATTTGATTTGACAAGTTCTATGTCTACTTGTTTTGTTTTAGTGCGCCCAGTAAGATGTTTTTTTTATATATGTTACATCAACTGCAAATAAATCTGAATTGTGAACATTGTAATTTCTGTTTTTATTGTTAAAGTATTTATCACTAATACAGTGAAAATGAGAGGAAATTTGAATATTTGCTATGCAAGGTGATTTCAGTGTGCACTCCTAAATTTTCTGCTTGCGCTCCAAAAAATTTAAGTTAGGGGACACTGTGCTCTTCGTAAAAAAAGTTAGTCTGGAGTCCTGCTTTGTTTGATTATTGTTTATCTCTAGGAATGATTAGCGTTTATCTTTTGAAATAATTATGTCTATTTTTAGGAATGATAAGTGTCTGTATAATTGATTGGTGTCTTTAAAATAATTGGATGTTTTTCTTTAAGCTCTCCCCCACAGCTGTTGATGTTACTTTACCAAGAGGACAATTTGGCATGGCACTTTTGATTTTATCACTATCCATGTTATGATAGCTGGCATTTTGGCTGGTAGCCTCTGTGGGCGCTGGGGGTGCTTCGACAACCGTTCCTGGCATCGTGGGAGAGTTGGCATGTGGCCTGTAGAGAGCAACAGGAAGATAATAGTGGCATAACTGAGTCAGTCAGAACAAGTGAAGGTTTCCATCTGACTGAAGGGGACATGTTCTACCAGTCCTTAGCGCCACTTTCACCAGAACACATCACTGTCGTAATTTCATGGTTTCCACAGGTGTGGTTGGTAAGGTTTTCTTGGGCTTCACAGCTTCCATGATAAAGAAGTTTAGGCTCTGGATTCTGGACATCACAAGTTAAATAATCTAAATCAGATGAAAATAGATGGATTTGTCATTAGCAAAAATACAAGAAACATGTACCTACTGGCTAGAAAGACACAAGCCATGAAGAAACCATCTGAAGTAAAGAAAATATTTACCTGGACACATTCTGTCGTCACAGGTCAAATCTCTGCTGACAGGAGCTGGATGGTCTGTTTCAGTGAAGTCGTAACTAACTGTCTGAAGATCAAAATCAAGAGAGATGATCAAACGACAGCAAATCTTTACTCCAGCTGAACAGCTGCTGGGATTCTTAAGTTTACAGCAAAATGGTGGACAACACAAATTCACACATTACTACAAAAAACAAACAAAACAATCCATAAAAACATATAAGGCTCATTTATATGAAGAAATACTGAAATTACTTATTTTCAGCTATTTCATTCAATGCTGTGAATAAAATCTCACATTTTAAAATGAACTGTGTAAATCTAGAAATGATTCAGTGTTAGATAATTAAATATGTTGAAATGTCTTTGTGTGGATCACAAAAGAATAAAAAAAAAACCATAGAATTAAAAAAAAAGAAAAAGAAATCCTCTTTAACTTTTTAATCTACTGTTTTAAATTTGGCTTTTTATTTTTAGCCCACATTATCCTCCTGGAGCTAACCGGCCTGAACCTGCTACATCCTCCTGGAGCTAACCGGCCTGAACCTGCTACATCCTCCTGGAGCTAACTGTCCTGAGCCCCCTACATCCTCCTGAAGCTAACTGTCCTGAGCCCCCTACATCCTCCTAGTGCTAACTGGCCTGAGCCCGCTACATCCTCCTGGAGCTAACTGGCCTGAGCCTGCTACATCCTCCTAGTGCTAACCTGCCTGAGCCTGCTACATCATCCTACTGCTAAGTGGTCTGAGCCCGCTACATCCTCCTGGAGCTAATCGGCCTAAGCCTGCTACATCCTCCTGAAGCTAACTGTCCTGAGCCTGCTACATCCTCCTAGTGCTAACCTGCCTGAGCCTGCTACATCATCCTACTGCTAAGTGGTCTGAGCCCGCTACATCCTCCTGGAGCTAAATGGCCTAAGCCCGCTACATCCTCCAAGTGCTAACTGGCACAAGCCTGCTACATCCTCCTACTGCTAACCTGCCTGAGCCCGCTACATCCTCCTAGTGCTAACTGGCCTGAGCCTGCTACATCCTCCTAGTGCTAACTGGCCTGAGCCCGCTACATCCTCCTGGAGCTAACTGGCCTAAGCCCGCTACATCCTCCTGGAGCTAACCGGCCTGAGCCTGCTACGTCCTCCTGGAGCTAACTGGCCTGAGCCCGCTACATCCTCCTGGAGCTAACTGGCCTAAGCCCGCTACATCCCCCTAGTGCTAACCTACCTGAGCCTGCTACATCATCCTAGTGCTAAGTGGTCTGAGCCCGCTACATCCTCCTGGAGCTAAATGGCCTAAGCCCGCTACATCCTCCTAGTGCTAACTGGCATAAGCCTGCTACATCCTCCTACTGCTAACCTGCCTGAGCCCGCTACATCCTCCTAGTGCTAACTGGCCTGAGCCCGCTACATCCTCCTGGAGCTAACTGGCCTAAGCCCGCTACATCCTCCTGGAGCTAACCGGCCTGAGCCTGCTATGTCCTCCTGGAGCTAACTGGCCTGAGCCCGCTACATCCTCCTAGTGCTAATTGGCCTAAGCCTGCTACATCCTCCTGGAGCTAACTGGCCTGAGCCTGCTACATCATCCTGGAGCTAACTGGCCTGAGCCCGCTACATCCTCCTGGAGCTAACTGGCCTAAGCCCGCTACATCCTCCTAGTGCTAACTGGCCTGAGCCTGCTAAATCCTCCTGGAGCTAACTGGCCTGAACCTTCTACATCCTCCTAGTGCTAACTGGCCTGAGCCCGCTACATCCTCCTGGAGCTAACTGGCCTGAGCCCGCTACATCCTCCTGGAACTAACTGGCCTGAGCCCGCTAAATCCTCCTGGAGCTAACTGGCCTGAGCCCGCTAAATCCTCCTGGAGCTAACTGGCCTGAACCTCCTACATTCTCCTAGTGCTAATTGGCCTGAGCCCACTACATCCTCCCTGGAGCTAACTGGCCTGAGCCCGCTACATCCTCCTAGTTCTAACAGGCCAGAGCCGGCTACATCCTCCTGGACCTAACCGGCCTGAACCCACTGTGTCCTCCAGGAGCTAAATGGCCTGAGCCCGCTACATCCTCCTGGAGCTAACTGGCCTGAGCCCGCTACATCCTCCTGGAGCTAACTGGCCTGAGCCCGCTACATCCTCCTGGAGCTAACAGTCCTGAGCCTGCTAAATCCTCCTGGAGCTAACTGGCCTGAACCTGCTACATCCTCCTAGTGCTAACTGGCCTAAGCCCGCTACATCCTCCTAGTGCTAACTGGCCTGAGCCTGCTAAATCCTCCTGGAGCTAACTGGCCTGAACCTTCTACATCCTCCTAGTGCTAACTGGCCTGAGCCCGCTACATCCTCCTGGAGCTAACTGGCCTGAGCCCGCTACATCCTCCTGGAACTAACTGGCCTGAGCCCGCTAAATCCTCCTGGAGCTAACTGGCCTGAACCTCCTACATTCTCCTAGTGCTAATTGGCCTGAGCCCACTACATCCTCCCTGGAGCTAACTGGCCTGAGCCCGCTACATCCTCCCTGGAGCTAACTGGCCTGAGCCCGCTACATCCTCCTAGTTCTAACAGGCCAGAGCCGGCTACATCCTCCTGGACCTAACCGGCCTGAACCCACTGTGTCCTCCAGGAGCTAAATGGCCTGAGCCCGCTACATCCTCCTGGAGCTAACTGGCCTGAGCCCGCTACATCCTCCTGGAGCTAACTGGCCTGAGCCCGCTACATCCTCCTGGAGCTAACAGTCCTGAGCCTGCTAAATCCTCCTGGAGCTAACTGGCCTGAACCTGCTACATCCTCCTAGTTCTAACAGGCCAGAGCCGGCTACATCCTCCTGGAGCTAACCTGCCTGAGCCCGCTACATCCTCCTGGAACTAGAGGAGGGATGCAGAGGAAGAGGAGGGATACAGAGGAAGAGGAAGAATACAGAGGAAGAGGAGGGGTGGAGAGGAAGAGGAGGGATGCAGAGGAAGAGGAGGGACACAGAGGAAGAGGAGGGATACAGATGAAGAGGAGGGATACAGATGAAGAGGAGGGATACAGAGGAAGAGGAGGGGTGGAGAGGAAGAGGAGGGATGCAGAGGAAGAGGGATACAGATGAAGAGGAGGGATGCAGAGGAAGAGGAAGAGTACAGAGGAAGAGGAGGGGTGGAGAGGAAGAGGAGGGATACAGATGAAGAGGAGGGATGCAGATGAAGAGGAGGGATGCAGAGGAAGAGGAGGGATACAGAGGAAGAGGAAGAATACAGAGGAAGAGGAGGGATGCAGAGGAAGAGGAGGGATACAAAGGAACAGGAGGGATACAGATGAAGAGGAGGGATACAGAGGAAGAGGAGGGGTGGAGAGGAAGAGGAGGGATGCAGAGGAAGAGGAGGGATACAGATGAAGAGGAGGGATGCAGATGAAGAGGAGGGATGCAGAGGAAGAGGAGGGATGCAGAGGAAGAGGAAGAATACAGAGGAAGAGGAGGGATGCAGAGGAAGAGGAGGGATACAGATGAAGAGGAGGGATGCAGATGAAGAGGAGGGATGCAGAGGAAGAGGAAGAATACAGAGGAAGAGGAGGGATGCAGAGGAAGAGGAAGAATACAGAGGAAGAGGAGGGGTGGAGAGGAAGAGGAGGGATGCAGAGGAAGAGGAGGGATACAGATGAAGAGGAGGGGTGGAGATGAAGAGGAGGGATGCAGAGGAAGAGGAGGGATACAGAGGAAGAGGAGGGGTGGAGAGGAAGAGGAGGAAGCAGTGAGGCATGAAGGTAAAAATGAAGCTGACATCTCACCTCATCTTCATCTCTTTACCTGTTTCAAACCGTCTTTCTCTGGATGTTCATGCCTGTTCATGTTTGTAGTTTTATTTTAAATATTTTAGACGTTTATAAAATCGAATTTGTTCTGAAGTTTCAACACAATCAAAACTTTTTCCATTATTTGTTATTAATTGCACTTTTATTGATGAATGTGGTCTTACAGAGATGTTTGTATCTGGTCCACTCTGGACTGTAAATCATTTATCTTCATGTGCATGCTGCCTTTTGGCACATTGTGCATCTTTTTTGTTTTTGTTGATGTTTGGAAAAATGAGTATCTTAACAACTAAGTTTTGAAATGCAAAAAAGAGAAAACAAGCTCTGGTGGACTTGCTCTATAGTAGGTCTTACAGGGTTAAAAGCAGCTGAGGCAGACCTGAAGGTTCCAGCTCTCTCTCCGTATCCACACATTTATAATTACTGACTATTCTAACCAACGTGAATATGAAAGCAGCTCCTTTCAGGTAGGGAGGTGGTCAAAGAAGCAGGTCACCTGAAAACTGTGGTGTCTTGACCGAAGACGTTTCAGCCACTCTGGTTCCGACCCGGCTCCACTAAAGCCGGCTCCACTGAACTCATCCTCCGAGTATCTGAGTCTGTCCGACAGCTGCAGGAGGAAACCCATGAGAAGCATTTCATCGTACAGCCAGGCAGACGGTAACAGTTATGGTTGCCTACCTTCACAAGCTCTGCTGTCAGCACAGAGCATGGCTGGCTCTGTCTGAGGACGGCCTCTCCCACCACCTCACAATAATGGAAGGCCTGAGAGGGAAGCCCCAAGTCCAGCAGCCGACTGGCATACAGTAACTTATACACCTGAGCACAGAGCAGCAGCACCATCATTTCACACTGGCTTTAAAACTAACCCTTAAAACTCCAAGTCAGGTTTTACTATTTAGCACAAATTTGTGAAGCATTCATTCCCAGCCAGTTCATCACGATCCAATCAGTGTTCATACAGACCCATTCAAGATAAATACCAGCCTCGCTTAGGAAATCTACCGATTGCATTGAATCTGGACTTTGATCCAGACCCCTATCCTGAGCTGCACGGGGCGACAGCGGAAAGGAAAAGCTTCCTTTTAACAGGAAGGAAAATCCTGCAGCAGAACCAGAACACAAACCCAGCTCCGGGAGGGCGACGGTTGGGTTGGAGTACAGGAAAGAGAGACCTAGAGACAGGTCCACCTGTCTGGTTTTTATGTACACACACAGATTTTATATGTATGTGTGTGTGTGTGTGTGTTTGTGTGTGTGTGTCCATCCTGGCTGGGATATAAATGCCTGGAGAACGTCGATGGATCTCGCAGAGTTTTTAGGGTCGAATCGGGATTATTGCCTGACAGAAATCTGGTGAAGGGAGACGTGATCGGTGTGGACTACCTGAAAGGATGGAATTAAAAAGCTCTTCGCTCTGAGTTTCTGGCTGTACTCGTACAGCTCTGTGCGCTGGATGGCAGAATTAGAGGCAAAGTGCTGAAACGGCTGTCTGTGGGAGAGGAGGGAAGACTTAGTCTGAGAAGACTGAATGAGCAGCAGCAGGAGACATGCAGGTGTTTTCAGGGACAAATGAAGCTGCTTTCGTGACGAGTGGCAGAAAGTGGGTGGCTCTGCTCACCTGTGGCTGCTGCCGAGAAGCACCAGCCTCTCCGCGGTCTGCGTGAACACCCCGAAGGGAGCGCTGGCTGTCAGGTAACACAGATGTGCAGCATGTGTGAGGCCTCTGGAGGCTGCAGAGAAGAGCAGCATCCAACATCAGCTTGCATGTCTGAGCGCGACAACCTGTCAGTCAGTGCATCATACCGAGAGAGTCTCCCATGGTAACGATGGCCTTCTGCTGTACGGCCAGATTTCCTGTCTCATTGGAAAGCATCACAGCAAGATGGGGCCTCCAGTCTCCCCATTTGTCATTTCCACAGCACTGTGCACAAAATGTCGTCATCAAAACTCGTCCTGGCTAACACTAAAACTCCTGTAATATTGTTTAGAGTCCTATAATGTAATGTGTGCTTCGTTATGTCCAGGATAATTTACCGTGGCAACAGTGGGGATCCTCCCAGACAGCAGCTGGAAGAGAGTCTGAAGGGGATCGCTGGCCGTCAGCTGGTCTGTAAACCTGCCAACAGAGCACGTTGTCTCATTTCACATCTCAACCGCGGCTAGCAGCAGCACTAGCGTCTTTAAACAGAAACCATCCTATTTAAAGAGCAGCCCTGTGCAGAGGTGGCACGCCACACTGATAGCTCAAATTCTGCACCGCTTGTCAATCACAGATCTTACTCAGGCCGGGTACGAGCCCGTCCTCCCCTCAGACATGCCTTCACTGACAACCTGACATATGCTGCTGACTCTGAAATAGTCCGTAGAACCGGTGTGCAGTTACATGATGAAGAGTTTAACACCGAGCACTCTGCTTATCTGGCAAAGATCTCTTCATCTACGCTGGCTCTGTGTCTGGATGGACAACCCTTCCCTGACTTTACTCAGCGTGCTGCAGTCCGGATGACGTACGGCTATGAGACCACTCTACTCAAAGAGAAACACCTTTTTTCCATAGCTTACAACTTTTTAAACAACTGAATACTTCAGGTAGTTTTTCTTCCACACAGGAAGCTGGGTCACAGAGTTCCGGGTCAACTCAGAACTGAACCTCCAACTGTTTCAGTATCAAGTTAATTCCACATGGACCGGACTGGAAAAATCTGGACGTTTGGTGGTCTTCAGCACTTCTTTCTGTCTGCAGCTTCTTGTTTCATCTGTTCAGTTTGTCATGAGCCATAAGAGACACAGGAGAAGGCAGATGGAGGTTTTAGTTTCTATCCAGACCAGCAGGGTCCACATGCAGCGGTGGAATCGGTCTCCGGCGGACCAGAGAGGTCTAAGTTTAGTCAGAGGCAGCATTTTGTCACAGATTACCACCTGTGCAGGGGGTTGTGTGATTTCTCGCAGCTGTCGTGCTTCCAGTGACGACTTTTCTCAAAATTGTTAAAAAATCCCAGAACGGTTTAGGCCCAGAACCCATCTGTTATATGTTCAGAGAATATAAACCTGGCAGAGCTCTTAGATCCAGAGACTCTGGTCAACTAGTCCAGACCAGAGTCCAGACCTGAGTCCAGACCTGAGTCCAGACCAGAGTCCAGACCAGAGTCCCGTCCAGAGACCAGACCAGGGTCCAGACCAGAGTCCAGAGCAGAGTCCCGACCAGAGACCAGACCAGGGTTCAGACCAGAGACCAGACCAGAGTCCAGAGCAGAGTCCCGACCAGAGACCAGACCAGGGTTCAGACCAGAGACCAGACCAGGGTCCAGACCAGAGTCCAGAGCAGAGTCCCGACCAGAGACCAGACCAGGGTCCAGAGCAGAGTCCCGACCAGAGACCAGACCAGGGTCCAGACCAGAGTCCAGAGCTGAGTCCCGACCAGAGACCAGACCAGGGTCCAGACTTGAGTCCAGACCAGAGTCCAGACCAGAGTCCCGAACAGAGACCAGACCAGGGTCCAGACCAGAGTCCAGACCTGAGTCCAGACCAGAGTCCAGACCAGAGTCCAGACCAGAGTCCCGACCAGAGACCAGACCAGGGTCCAGATCAGAGTCCAGAGCAGAGTCCCGACCAGAGACCAGACCAGGGTTCAGACCAGAGACCAGACCAGGGTCCAGACCAGAGTCCAGAGCAGAGTCCCGACCAGAGACCAGACCAGGGTCCAGACTTGAGTCCAGACCAGAGTCCCGACCAGAGACCAGACCAGGGTCCAGACCATGGTCCAGACCAGAGTCCAGACCAGAGTCCATGACCAGAGACCAGACCAGAGACCAGACCAGGGTCCAGACCAGAGTCCAGAGCAGAGTCCCGACTAGAGACCAGATCAGAGTCCAGACCAGAGACCAGACCAGGGTCCAGACCAGAGTCCAGACCTGAGTCCAGACCAGAGTCCAGACCAGAGTCCAGGCCAGAGACCAGGCCAGAGTCCAGACCAGAGTCCAGAGCAGAGTCCCGACCAGAGACCAGACCAGAGTCCAGAGCAGAGACCAGACCAGAGTCCCGACCAGAGACCAGACCAGGGTCCAGACCAGAGTCCAGAGCAGAGTCCAGACCAGAGTCCAGACCAGAGTCCAGACCAGAGACCAGACCAAAGACCAGACCAGAGACCAGACCAGAGACCAGACCAAGGTCCAGACCAGAGTCCAGAGCAGAATCCCGACCAGAGACCAGACCAGGGTCCAGACCAGAGACCAGACCAGAGTCCCGACCAGAGACCAGACCAGGGTCCAGACCAGAGACCAGACCAGAGTCCCGACCAGAGACCAGACCAGGGTCCAGACCAGAGTCCAGAGCAGAGTCCAGACCAGAGACCAGACCAGGGTCCAGACCAGAGTCCAGACCAGAGTCCAGACGAGAGTCCAGACTAAACATGGAGAAGCAGCATTTAGCTGTTCTGCTGCAAACAAGTGGAACAAACTGCCAGTGGAGATTAAACTTTCACCAAATGTAGACATTTTTAAATCCAGGTTAAAAACATTTCTTTTCTCATGTCTATGCATGAAATCTGCACGGAAACATTTTTAACTTATCTTGCTTTTAACCATTTTAATGTAATTTATTATTTTATTGTGATTATGTGTTAATGCCTTTTATTATTTATAAATATCTGTAATGTCTTTGTTTTATGTAAAGCACTTTGAATTGTCCTGTACATGAAATGAGTTATACAAATAAACTGCCTCGCCTTTCCTTACCTGTTCAGGACGGTGGTGTAAGACCTGCTGCCCATCTTACTGGCCAGGAAGAGAGCGTGCCCCCACAGGCCGCTGCTCATCGCTGCCTCCAGCGCCTCCTGGACACCACATGGAGGAAACACAGCATGACCCTGTTTTAAATCCTGTGTGTGAAAGTTCCAGCTGTTTCCTACCAGGACAGTTTACAGCTCGTTTATTTCAGTTTCATAAGACTTTATACATGAACCTGACAACATGTTATATAAATATTACTACATAATATCTCACTGCAGTACCAGGGGTGTTGCTAAACATAGAGCTCCACTGGGGCCCAGGCCCACCGTCAGATCACATGTTAATGAGATGGACAACATGATGCTCCATCTACTTCACTCTGCTAAGCTGATGGAAAAAAGAAAATATCAACCTCCTCTCTGTGTGCTTACAACCCAAAGTAAAACATACAAACAGAGAATTTAAAATCTAATCTGATTATAAATTAATATGGATTTAAGTTACTAAATAAATATCAGGTTGTTGTGGTAAAATCAGTCAGATAATTTAAAAAACCAGCAGAATTAAAGTCAAATGTCCAGACTTCACTCATCTTCACGTTCATATGCAGAAAGGAGCATCGGCTGCTGTGGGAATTTATTCTCCAGTAAATATCTGCTGAGTCATGTTTAGTATTAAGCCTGAAATCTGACTCTGATGGATGAGACTACCTGATAACTTTATCTTCTAGTTAATGCATTGAAGTAGTTCTGTAGTAATTATGAGACAGCCCCTTTTCCAGATAAAATATCTGTTATATGTCATTAAATCGGATTTAAACGCTGAGTCATTTACGTGTTTATTGTTTTACTGTGTTTCATGTTGTAGTTGTTCAGCACTTAGGGCAACTGGGGTTGCCGTTAATGTGCTAAATAAACTCGAACTTGATAAAGTAACCAGACTCATTATAACACAAAGTTAAAATATTCTCCTGCTTGGTTTCATTTTAAACCAGTTTTCTTTTTTTGTTTCCATGTCTGTTTCATTCACTTTTTCAGATAGACCGATGACGGAGACTTCCTCTCAATCCCGAGATTAGAAAAAATCTATTGATACCCAGAGCTGGAATTATGGGGGAGCTGGGGGGAGCTTGGCTCCCCTGAAAGGCAGTTGAGCTCCGCTGAAGAGACTTTTATGGGAAACTGGAGGAGCTCTAAAAACATAGTCCACACTAAGTTTACATTTCATTGTTCATAAGGTTTCTGATGTTTCTTTAAAAAAATATTTTTTCAGCGTCGCATGTTTATGAATTCATTACATTAAATTTGTGGACGTGACATCTTACTATGAGCCAGTTTTAAATTCCTTCTGTGGCCATCCATGCGCGGCGGCGCTGTTACAGTCTTCTTAGATTTACGTGTCCACCAAACGGCTCAGGTTGTCAGTCTACAGCCCAGCAAGGCTGTAATGGTAAAGATCTGTAGTCAAAGGAGTTAATAAACTTAAACTGGGATTTTTAAAAGCCAAAACGTAAGAAGGTTGAAGATTTTGGCTTCATGAAAAAAACAAAAGACATATAGTGAAGGAGACAATGCTGGACTGGATACACAGCTAGCAGGCGATGCTAGCAGGCGATGCTAGCAGGCGATGCTAGCAGGCGATGCTAGCGGCGATGCTAGCGGCGATGCTAGCAGGCGATGCTAGCAGGCGATGCTAGCGGCGATGCTAGCGGCGATGCTAGCAGGCGATGCTAGCAGGCGATGCTAGCAGGCGATGCTAGCGGTGATGCTAGCAGGCGATGCTAGCAGGCGATGCTAGCGGCGATGCTAGCAGGCGATGCTAGCAGGCGATGCTAGCGGCGATGCTAGCGGCGATGCTAGGGGCGATGCTAGCGGCGAGCGCTCTGCAGAGGGAGGTGTGTCGGCACCAGACATCAGCCTGATAACTGCAGCAGGGCACTGCAGTCTGATGCAGACTTGCCTTTCAACTGGACATAAACACAATGGAGCGAGTGGAAAAGTAGAAATAACTGGCTCTTCACCAAAAATCACAAGCTAGAATGTACAATCTGCATGAAGGTAAAAAGTTTACTGCTGGCCGAAACCACAACCGGAGTGCATCTATCTGAACAATGGATGAATGGAGACGTCAACAGTGAGTCACGAATAACTCGCGGAAAAAATTTACAAGCACAGAGACAGTTTGGCCCAGAAAAAGCAGTTAAACTGTCAGAGATGAGGGGACAGAATGTGCTCCCAAACAAGGTACTGGAAATGAACAGGAACCGCAACTTCTTTCAGATCTGCCTGTATGGTAGCAAATGAAAAACTGGCCTTCAGAAAGCTTCCAGTCTTAATGGCCCGACAAAAACTTAATGGTGCTAAGGTGGGAGACGTGCACAAATCGGACCATGCTTGTAATGAAATGATTGGGCATATTGCGGATGAAATGAGGGCTAAGCTTGTTAACAAAATGAAAGAACTGGGGTCAAGAATCTGTCTTAGCGTTGATAAGAGCACCGTTTCTGGGCTGGCTTATCCATCATTTATGTGCAACATGACAGGACAAGGAGCAGTGGATAAGGCTTCTTGGGAAATTGTTGAGCTTTCAGAAGGCACGGATGCCAAATCAGTATACAGAAAACTAAGGAACAGCTTGAGACAAGCAGGGCTGGACAATGAGTTTCTGAGAAAAAACCTCATCTCTGTAGCTACAAATGAAGTAGCAGAACTCTGGTCACAAAACTCAAGATTTCCCTAAAGTGCAGTCAATACACTGCCTCGCACACAGACTTGAGTTAGCTATTAAAAACCTGCCTAAAGATGTAGCTGGGTCTTTTCAGCTTGAGTTTTTTATCTCAAAACTGTGTGCCCTCTATAATCAGTTGTCAAAAAACTCCTGTTTACTCCAAGAAGCAGCATCAGATTTAAACATACAGATCTTGAAGACAGGCCAAATCTTTGCCATCCGCTGGGTCGCTAGTAGTTATAACACTGTGAGGGCGGTGTGGAAGCCCTGATGTAACGTATGTACTAAATATGTACTAAATATGTCCTGACTGATCGCTGGGGAGGGGTTAAACATTGATCGAAAGTTCAAGTGTTTTTCCATCTTATTGTCAAACGGTTGCTGGTTATAACTGATTCATTTCTGACAGTAATGAACCGGTTGTCTCTAAATAAACCCTAACATGATGCTGAAGATCAGACTGGTTGTTAGTTCAGGTACTCAGTGCGTTTTTTTTTTTTTTTCCTATAGGCAACATAGGCTTCATCTGCTTGGGGGGTCACTTGCAAGCCAAGTCTACTAGTAGGTGTTAATACAAGGCTGCGTTCACACTGCAGGTTACCTTCATACTTCACCCTATTGATGTAGTAAACAGGCATCAAAATGAAGAGGCATAAACGTCGGTATTTATATGTAGTAACCATCTTATCTACACAAGAGATATTTTACCGTCATCATTAGACACTCAGTTGCAATGCAGCTTCCTACCACTTGGTGGTGGTATTGTGTCAGTTGTTCAACAAATTCCAATAAGCAGAAGAAGACTCAGCTAGCTGCTAGCCTGTCGTGAAACTTAGGAAGTAATTAAAATGAAAAAACAAAGACAAAAATTCATTAAGTACGGTTTTGTAAACAGAGGTAACAAAGCAGAGCTGAGAGGTGTGTTGGGTTAGCTAGTGCTAGCTAGCGCTAGCTAGCACTGAAGCCTTCAACACTAGAGCAGCACCTAGCAACCAAACAGCAACAGGATTTTTAACAAACAAAAACAGAAAATGAGCTACAGATGCAGAAAACATCTGTCATGTCTGGCAAGACAAGAATTCTGACAAGAATTCAAATAAATCTTTTAGTTGAATGTTATATATATATATATATATATATACTATAAATTTATTTCATTAGAACCTTTTATTTTAAATGCATTTTGTTTAATCAGCCTCATTTTATTGAATAATTTTCCATCTTTTTCAAGTCCCTGCATTTTTTTTTTTTTTTTTTTTTTTTTTTTTGCTGACGAGAATGAAGATTTTAAGTAATTACCAAACTACAAAGTGTGATGTGTGTGCTGACGTCAGTAGATTATAATCCAGTAAAATATCAGCATGCTTTAAATAATTAGTAGTTCATGTGATCAAACTAAACTGTGGGAGCATTTAGAGACATTTTGTTTAATATTTTAAATCCACTTTTAAATGACAGCAGTTCAATGTAAAAAGCTGATGAAGGGCCAAACGTGGACTCCTCCGTGTTGCTGCTGGAATTTCAGGTAAAAAATGACAATGTGTGCATTTTTCACGTGTTTGGTGTTTTGGGCTGACGTTCGCCTAGAGCTCCACTTTACCTTCCACCGGCCCTCCAGGTGCTGATCACCTCTCTTCTCTAAGCATCTGCTCCTCTTCTCTCCATTTCTCTCCCTCTCTACTCTTTTCTTTTTAGTATCCAGATTTTCCTTTTCTTGGGGAAGGACGGGGCTTTTTCCTAAGTCTGTCCGATCAGTGCGAGCCTACCCTGCATAACTCAGTTAAAATTAAATGTAGTTTTCCACCTTTTTCAGTATTAATGCTGAATTCAGAGCAAAGTTGAGCTGAATCTGCATGAAACTGCTTTATTTACTTCACAGATCCGTTTTCTGTTACCGTTCCATCCCATCATCCCTCACTGCTGGATAGTTAACTCCTCTGTGAGTTGTACTGGTGTGCAGTACTACTGGAAATCCATAGTACTACTGTACTGCATAAACTTGACTCAGTCTAGGAGAAACAGTTCTCCAGTGTTTAAGAGCAGAGTGAGCTTCATTTCTCCCTCAGTGAACTACTCCTGACCTCAGGGACTTATACTGGAACCATGTCTTTACACTGGGAACCAGCTGAACAACCAGAAAGCCTGAGTGATGATTAGGGATGCTGAAGGAACCAAACCTTCTTTCTTCCAGCCAGCAGTAGCTGGGTGTAGGTCTGCAGGGCTTTCTCCAAGCTCTGAGAGTTACAGCTGCTCAGGTCTCCAGTCAGCAGGTCGTCTCCTTTAGGAGGCGGAGCCTCCTCAGCCTTCCAGTCATCGCTGAAGTCAATGAGGGAGGGAGCTTCTGGCTGCCAGCTTCCATCTGGACGTGAGCCCTGCATCAGCAGCTCGGCAATATCTGATCCCACTATTTGCTGAGACAACAAGAATGTGGTAAAAAACGTGATGGTTATTATTGAACAAAGAGGGACCTCATAAAAAGCACTAACTCCGTTCTGTCTGCAGAGCAGTATCAACAGATTCCAGAGGAGGGCAGCAGAGCTCTTCTCCTGCAGACTTTCATCTGTCATGCAGGCTCCTGCTTTCCGCTGAGCGAACTCAATCACATCCACTTTGTGTAAATCTTTCCTAAAAACAGGCAAAAGAAGCAAAAAAACACAGAAATATGAAGACTTTTAGACTTGTCAGACATCTTTTTGATGATTTCGGAGCAGCTCAGCCAGCAGTACCTGGCCAACGGTCCCGGGAAGTTTCTCATCTCCTGCTGTTCCTGGTTTTCACTCAGAATCACCTGAGAGCACAGAGAACACACTGAACACACTGAACACACTGAACACGCTGAACACGCTGAACACGCTGAACACGCTGAACACGCTGAACAAGCTGAACACGCCGAACACGCCGAACACCCTGAACACGCCGAACACGCCGAACACCCTGAACACGCTGAACACGCTGAACAAGCTGAACACGCCGAACACGCCGAACACCCTGAACACGCCGAACACGCCGAACACCCTGAACACGCCGAACACACCGAACACCCTGAACACGCCGAACACGCCGAACACACCGAACACCCTGAACACGCCGAACACCCTGAACACGCCGAACACCCTGAACACGCCGAACACGCCGAACACCCTGAACACGCTGAACACGCCGAACACGCTTTTCTAAAGCCTGTAAAGCTTGGCACTGGAAAATTACCTCACATTCCTGGAAAATGACCTCCTTTAGGCCTCGGATACAGCTGATTTTAAATTCTCCTGTTCTGCTTCTCTTTCGGTGTTCTAGTCATCCGGCTGATTCCCTCTGCAGGTATTTCATATGTTACGCTGCATTTCTTTTCTTTCACCTTCATAAACCCGGATGAGGGGCGTACATGCTCTCACACACCTGGGATTCCCTACTCCAGAGACCACCTCATGGCGGAGGATGTGGCCGTCCCAGCAAATCTGATAGGTTTGCTGGGACGCTGGGAGGCCACACCTACAGAAAATATCTGATAACGTATCAGCAACGCGTCAGCAACGCGTCAGCAGACGTTCCTGAGGAAGGCTGCAGGTGACGCTGAAACAGGACAGCTTTGTTCCAACATGCTGCTATTATCGCCTGAACAGAAGAAAAAACACTTAAACTAAAGTGTAATTATTCCACTTAATCCCTCTTTTCCACCGGGTGCTTTCTGCCACGTTACAGCTGCACCACAGTTTGGTACCGACCTCCGTTGCTCGGCAACCTATACCGGGAGGTGTGGAGTGCCCGCGAGTGCAGTCCATCACCAGGATCCGCGAGATCATGAAATCACAGGAGGAGTTGAGAATCTTGTGATTCTTCACTTCCAGGATCAACATCTCGACGTCTATGGTGACAAAAAACAAACACCGGGACCTCCTGACCGGTTACACGTCATGTTTTCATGGTTCAGCAGGAATGAAAAATGAAATAACGAGCATGACTACACAGTTAGGAAACATGCGTGCTCGTGGACGAGTGATTGTGTACTTGTGAACGGAGAAGCAGGTTTACAAATGTTCATTAAGAAGTCTCTATCGTTCACCTCCCTGCCACGCGGCAGCTGGCTCCATCGCATGCTTCTACCAGGCTGGATACAGTACCAACACTTCGGTACCCATCCCCACCTGCACCACGGTGGAAAACAAAGCTGTCATACACCTAATATCTGACATGAGATGTTTTCACATCTTACGTCAGATATTAGCTCATCTTGAATTTATGGTTACAACACAACGTCCAAAAAGTTGAAACATGGAGTGAAATAAGTTGGTCCAGGTCCTGGAATCCACCTGACTTTGTTGTCCCAGCCCGATCGTACAGTCTGAAAGCAGCACAGAGACTCATCAGAGTCCAGGACCTGTTCCTGCAGCCATGTCTCATTAAACACATAATACTGCTTTCTCCTATGTTGGAGGAAAAGTTTTCTCTCCGCCTTGCTCCTGCATCCTCATTCTCTCTTCACCTCCTGTGGGATTTGGTGTGTTGGGTTTTTGAGAGCTCAAATCAAATGATCCTGAGTGTAAAGAGGTTTTCCTTTGCCATGCTTACTCATAATAGAAATCCCTCCAGCAGCACAGTTTCCAAAACAGCTTCAATAAATAATCTCAATCAGATCACAGCGACTACTTCCTGCCACCTGTGCATTCAGGTACATATACTGTATAAGTATAAACAGTTCTCAGAGGCAGTGTAAGGAGTAAAGATGGGTAGTTTCTAAAGACTGAATATTCTAGTTAAACAATTCAGAAAACTTCCAGACTTCCAGAAATTGGGTTGTAGAACTGATACTAGCATCTTATTTACCTCTAAATAACAAATATCTTGTAATTTTGGGCTGAAGCTCCTTTTAACCTACTTCCATACTGTGGATCTCCAGTTGACCAATGTTCTGCTGTGCTGACATGCCTGGGGTGACCCGTACCAGCTGCCCCACAGGCCCGAAGCTGACGACTGCATGGGGGACGGAGAACTTCAGAGGTTCTGAGCTCTGTTGGGCCGGTCCACGATCTGAGGAGTCGTGAAGCATTAGAGGGGGCGGGATATAAACACTGGCAGTAATGGATGAAAGAGAGCAGCTCACCTCCATGAGACGTGGGAGCTGGCTGTTGATGCGGGTCCCCGTGTTCAGCTCCGTTCATGTACTGACTCAGCTCATAGCTGCTGGAAGACAGGCCTGAGTTTTTGGAGCTTTCTAGAGCCCCGGGCTGAAAAGAGGAAATGTCCTCGTCTCTGGAAGGGTCTTCGTGGTCAGCGAGGTAGTGCTGGGAGCTGCTTCTTCTCTGCTCAGACCTGAAAGAATGACAATTTTACATGACTGGACCAAACCAGTTTCTGACCAGCACTAAGACCATTTTCCCAGCTTCCTGTTGGCTTCTGCTTGACATTAGCTGGCTTCCTGTTTTACATTTAATACCAGGAAGATACTTCTTGCTTCACTTTCTTACCTTGACTATGGAGACATCATCCACATGACACCAGCTCACTACAGATGTTAGATGTTGGTTTTTTAAGATTCATACCAGACTGTAAACACCTCACCGTTGCACACTTTTCTCTCCGGTCAGCTGATCACCGCTACATAACTACAGACACTAAAGCTGGATTTATACCTGCTGCATCTGTGTAAGGTGGGTACAGAGTAGCTCGTGCTGGTCGATTATAGCAAGGCTGGCGCTTGCGAAGTGTCGGTTACGGCTTAGCTGACGTTGGTTAGATACAGCATGCCTAGAACTGGTGAAGTGTCGGTTAGGGCGTAGCTGATGCTTGTTGGTTACATTGTACCTGAAGCTGGTGAAGTGTTGGTCTATTACACCGTAGCTGATGCTGGTTGGCTACGTCATAGCTGACGCTAGTGAAGCGTCAGTTACGGCGTCTCTAATGCTGGTGAAGTGTCGTCACAGTTTAGGTGACGCTGATAAAATGTCGTTTACGTCGCAGCTGATGGTGGTGAAATGTCGGTTACAGCGTAGCAGATGCTGGTCATTTATGGTATAGCTGACGCTGGTTGGTTACTTCGTAGCTAATGCTGGTGAAGTGCTGGATACGCCGTAGCTGACGTTGGTTGGTTACCACGTAACTGACGCTGAAAAACTGTCAGTTACAGCATAACTGATGCTGGTCGTTTACAGCGTTGCTGAAGCTGGTCGGTTACAGCGTGTGTGACGCTGGTATAGTGTTGGTTACGGTGTAGCTGACGCCATTAAAGCGTCGGTTAGGGTCTAGCTGATGCTGGTTGGTTTTGTTGTAGCTGACACTGGTGAAGTGTTGGTTACGGTGTAGCTGACACTGGTAAAGTGTTGGTTACAGTGTAGCTGACACTGGTGAAGTGTTGGTTACGGTGTAGCTGACACTGGTGAAGTGTTGGTTACGGTGTAGCTGACACTGGTGAAGTGTTGGTTACAGTGTAGCTGACACTGGTGAAGTGTTGGTTACGGTGTAGCTGACACTGGTGAAGTGTTGGTTATGGTGTAGCTGATGCTGGTGAAATGTCGGACACAGTGTAGTTGACGCCGGTTGGTTATTGCGTAGCTGAAGCTGGTGAAATGTCGGTTATGGCATAGCTGACGCTGGTCAGTCACGGAGTGGCTGATGCCAGTCGTTTACGTTGTAGCTGACGGTGGTGAAGAGTCATACGGTGTAGCTGATGCTGGTGTTTTACAATGTAGTTAACGCTGGTGAAGTGTCGGTTACAGTGTAGCTGACGCTGGTTGGTTACGGCAATGCTGACGCTGGTTAGTTGTGTTGTAACCAGTGATGCCACAGATTACTTGAAAAAGTAATCTGACCACTGATTACTGATTACTTCTTTAAAAAGTAATCTAGTTACTTTACTGATTACTAAGGTTTAGAAGTAACTAAGTTAGATTACTAGTTACTTTATTAGTTAAAACCCCCCAAACAAAAAAATGACGGACGGAAGTGGAGAGGCGGACCTCCCATCATGCACCAGGGTAATAAGTTTCTATATCATATTTTTTTCTAAAGTCATGTGCAGTGAATGATTTGTGTTTGTCAATTTAAAAAAGGTCAAGTTTCAGCGAAGAAAGGTAACTGCATGCTTACGAGTACATAAAATTTCTGTACCACCGTTAATGAGAAGGTGTGTTGAGTTAGATAAATACACTTTCGTCCACGGCGCTTGATTTCAAATCATATGTGAAAGGAGTGGGGAGTGCCGAAGTAACGCAGGACGAATATGAAGAGTAACGGTAATTTGATTACACTGTAGGACATCCTAACGCGTTAGATTATATTTTGTTAAAATATGTAGTCAGATTACTGTAATGCGTTACTTTGTAACGCGTTACTGGCATCTCTGGTTGTAACTGACACTGATGAAGTGTCGGTTACAGTGTAGCTGACGCTGGTTGGTTACGGCAATGCTGACGCTGGTTAGTTGTGTTGTAACTGACACTGATGAAGTGTCGGTTACGGTGTAGCTGACGCTGGTTGGTTACGGCATAGCTGACGCTGGTTAGTTGTGTTGTAACTGACACTGATGAAGTGTCGGTTACGGTGTAGCTGACGCTGGTTGGTTACGGCAATGCTGACGCTGGTTAGTTGTGTTGTAACTGACACTGATGAAGTGTCGGTTACGGTGTAGCTGACGCTGGTTGGTTACGGCATAGCTGACGCTGGTTAGTTGTGTTGTAACTGACACTGATGAAGTGTCGGTTACGGTGTAGCTGACACTGGTATAATGTTGGTTACAGATTAGCTGACGCTGGTAGTTTACAGTATAGCTAAAACTTGTAGGTTACAGCGTGTGTGACACTGGTGAAGTGTCGGCTATGGTGTAGCTGATGCTGGTGAAGCGCCAGTTATGGTATTTGTTTCACCTGTGTGTTTCGTTGGCCTGAGTTGTTTTATATGTTTCACCTATTAGAACTTTTATTCTAAAAAGAATAACACAAATGTGAAAAAACCAAGACGCTGAAAATGAATAATTTTTTTTTTTCATTTTTGTTTAAAGATCACCATGAAAGACAATGATGTGGTGTGTTCAACTAACTGAAGAACGGACACAGAAAAAGAAGATGTTTTTCAGCACAGTGGCTCACCTGAACTCTGTACTGAGCTTCCCTGCAGGTTCCTGCAGGTTGTGGGTTCTTTCATGGTGCTGCCTGGTTCTCCAGAACTCCTGGGCCCCCCACTGTCCACCATCTAATGAGAGTAGCATCACCTCCTTACACACAGTTAACAAGATCACACATAGAAGCTTTCCACCTGTATCCCTGTACCTTGTTGTGCATGTTGTCCTCTGTAGTAGTCATAGTAACCATAACTGTAGTCCCAGGGGCTGTGAGGTGAGTACTCATAACCCTGCCTGCAGATAAAATCATCATTTTGGTCGACTGTGAGGAAAACATGAACTGACAACCTTCATCCTGCAGGATGGTCTGGATCCCTTTCAGCTCTTTAGTCGACAAAAAATCCTCTCACATTAATTAAAGTTTTTCAACTTTTATTCGAAACAAAACTATCAAATCTAAAATTATCCAAATGGTTTTAACCCTTGAAATGTCAGTCTGATTTTTTTTTTTTTTTTTTTTTTTTTGGAAAGAAAAACACAAAACCTGTTATTTTCATAAAATGGGTTTGGAAAGGTGTGTGTGTGGGAAGGGGGGGGGGGGGGGCGGGGGGGTATAGAACAAACTAAGACTGTTTTTTTTTTTTTAAATTAATTTCAGTTCACACTGATTGTTATCAAACTGGCATTACAGGGTTAAAATCATTTGAGTAATTACATACCTGGAGTTTTCTTAAGATTAAGGGAACTTTTAACAATATAAATGGAGAAATAGTTGTTGGGGAAGACACACACGTCTCTGTTCTCCTGTTGAGCTTTAAGAACAATTTCCATAGAAATGTCAAAGTTCTTTCACAAAAATAAATCCCCCCATACGGGAAAATGGCCTGAAAGGACAAGGAAGTCCACAATAACCAATAAAGTTTTATCTGCAGCTACTGGACTAGAACTGAACCCACCTGGACTGTGGTCTGTGGTAGTCTGGCCATCCATAACCATACATGTAAGGGGACTGTGCGGGTCCAGCAGGTGGACCAGTAAAATGAGCTGGGTAAGCATCAGGATGACCCCAGTGTCGGCCCCTCTCTCCGGGATCAGGCTTTGGATAATTCTGGTCCCGTTCCTCTTGGGAAAACCTGGGGTGCTGATCTTGGACTTGAAAAAGCCGGTCAGAATCTGGCCTGGGGTGACGCCTCCGGTCCATGTTGGCCCCTTAACACCAGAATTTAAGACCTGAACTGTGTGTGCATCAAAATAAAATCAGTACTGACTTAAAAATCTAAATGAAGTTCACCTGAAGACCTGAGCTGGAGTCTTGTTTGGGTACTCACGCATGCCAGATGCTGTCAAAGTCCGCCGACAGCGGCCACATCAGGTCCGCGTGATAAGCACGGGCTAAAGTTCAGCTTCTGGTCCAACAGCTGAAGACTCAGAGTTAAGGAGAAACGGATCCCCACAGCTGGATAAGACACACCCAGATCAACCGGCCAGCTGCACACCAGGGCAGGACAATCCTGGAAGTGATCCCAGACTAACTCAGCCATCTTCTCAGCAGGAGCAGGTTCTGCTCGGTAAAAACTTCTCCATGTTTCCAGGGAGGAGAGGCGCCACGTCGCCGGAGAGGATGTTTCCATCCACACTGGGCTGGTCTCTGGTCAGGGTGGGACCCGCATCTAGGAGCAGGAACGGAGGAAAAACAGATGTGGGATAAGCGCAGAAAAACCTAGTTTCTCAGTGTTTAAAACCATCAGTATGGCAAGCCAAAGGGGTCAAAGTTCGCCACTCTAATTGCACATTGTATTGAAACGGCGAAAAAAAAAAACACTGTTTTGTGGTTAGAGTAGTAAAATACGCCCGGTTTCGGTGAAAGAACGACGTTTTCAGTGGTCATAAACGCCGTTTACTGTGGCGTTCAATGAACGCTTTTAAAAAGCCGTTTTATTGCACTTAAAAACAGCGTTTTTGTTGTAAGATAATTATCCCCGCCACTACGGCAAGCCAAAAGGGCCAAAATTCGCCACTTTATTGGTGCGTTTGTACTCAAAATATGTAAAATACGCCGTTTTGTGGTTAAAAACGGTGTCAAAAGCGCCGCTTTATGTGGCAAAAATGGCGCAAAATATGCCGCTTCTTAAAGCTTCAGTAAAAGCCGAAAAATATGACGTTTTTGGTGGTCATTAAACGCCACTTTTTGCTCCGTTCAATGAACGCACGTAAAAAGTGCCGTTTTGTCGCACTTTAACGCCCGTTAAAAACAGCGTTTTGTTGTTTTATAATTATCCCAGCCCCTTTTTTGTACAGCCAGTAAAATTGAACCGGGATCACCCAATCAGTAAAGAATGAGAGCAGACCCTCCAGTTCATCACTGGTCTTTGCTGAAGGATTGCATCGTTCCAGTAACTCTGTGGACTGCTTGTGTGCTTACATCTCCAGCCATATTCAAATGCACTGCCAGGATACAGATTCAGATATAGATCAAATTTGTTATTTCTTTTCTAAAGAAAAGAAAGAAAGAAAAAAAGAAAGAAAGAAAGAAAGAAAGAAAGAAAGAAAGAAAGAATTCTTTGTTCACAGATGTCGACATACATACATTATTGTCTGAAACCACACTGAGCACCAACCTATTGATTACAAAGAGACAGACATATATTAGACAAGGCAGTTTATTTGTACAACACATTTCATGTACAGAACAATTCAAAGTGCTTTACATAAAACAAAGACATTACAGATATTTAGAACAGTAAAAGGCATCAACACATAATCACAATAAAATAATAAATTACATTAAAATGATTAAAAGCAAGATAAGTTTAAAAAGTTAACATGCAGATTTCATGCAAAGACATGAGAAAAGAAATGTGATGAAATGTGATGTGTTCAGATCTCTTAGTCCTGGTTAAAACTCTAGCAGCAGCGTTGTGGATGAGCTGCAGATGTTTTATGCTGTTTCTAGGAAGTCCTGTTAAAAGACCATTACAGTAATCCAGTCTACTGGAAATGGATCATGGATGAGTTTCTTTTGGTCTTGCTAGGAGACTAAACTGTTAATCCTGTTGATGGTAAAAAGCTTCTTAGTGAAGCTTTTATGTGGCTGCTAAAAGTCAGGTCTGAGTCTATCAACACTCCAAGGTTACGAACTTGGTCGGTGATTTTAAGAGCCCGAGTCTCCAGGTGTTTGCCAATGCTGACCTTCTTCTCTTTGCTACCAAACAGAATAATCTCAGTTTTGTCTTCATTTAATTGTAGAAAATTCTCCTTCATCCAGGTGTTTATTTGCTCCAGACACTGACACAATAAGTCTATTGGACTGCAGTCATCTGGTGACAGAGACACATAAAGTTGTGTATCATCTGCATAACTTTGATAATTAATGCTATAGTTCTGTAATATTTTACCCAAAGGGAGCATATACAATTTGAACAGAAGAGGTCCATGGATTGACCCCTGGGGGACTCCACAAATCATGGCCACTCGCTCGGATTCATAGCTGCCGATCGTAACAAAATAACTCCGGCCTTCTAAATAGGACCTGAACCAGTTAAGAACCGCTCCAGAAAGTCCAGCCCAGTTTTCCAGCCTGTGCAACAGGATTCTGTGATCTACAGTATCAAACGCAGCACTGAGATCCAACAGAACCAGGATTGATACTAGACCAGAACCAGGACTGGTACTAGACCAGAACCAGGACTGATACTAGACCAGAATCAGTAGTCAACCTAATGTCATTTAACACTTTGACCAGAGCTGTTTCAGGGCTGTGATGAGGTCGGAAGCCGGACTGAAATTTATCAAGATTTCCACTTTCATTTAAACAGTCATGAAACTTTTTCAATAATCTTGGAAATAAAAGAGGTTAGAGACGGTCTATAGTTGTTCATTATAGAGGCGTCTAGAGTCCTTTTCTTTAGGAGGCTTAATAGCAGCTATCTTTAGTGACTTGGGAAAAATGCCTGATGCCAGTGAGCTGTTAACTATCAGTAGGAGATCACTTTCTACTGAGGTAAAAACTGTTTTTAAAAAGTCGGATGGGATCATGTCCAGAGTGCATGTTGTTGATTTCAAATGCCAAACTGTTTCTTGTAGGACTTTTAAATTCACCATTTTAAATTGCGACATGACAGCAGAATTGTTTCCGGGTTTTAGACACAGACTACTTTTCTTGTGTGACTGTGTGGAATTAATATTTTGCCTAATTGTTTTAATTTTTTGGCTAAAAAAGTTGGTAAATTGGTTTTATTTCTCAGTGGAAAGGAGCTCTGGGCTTATCTGTTTAGGAGGATTAGTAAGTTTTTCAATCATAGCAAACAGAGTGTGAGAATTGTTGACATTCCTGTTAATCATTCCAGATAAATGCAGCTCTCTGGCCTTCACAGCTCATTGTTATAGTTACGCAGGCTTTGTTTGTACAGCTCATAGTGAATTTGAAGTTTATTTTTCCGCCATTTCCGCTCAGATTTTCTGCATTCTCTTTTTAGGCTGGTAACCACAGTGGTGTTTCTCCATGGTGTTTTCTGTTTGATCAAAGTGTTCTTGATTCTTATCGGTGCAACAGCATCCATTACATTCAAGACTTTCAGATTGAAATGATCCAGGAGTCCATCAACTGACTCTGCTCTGGTTGTTGGTAACATCGCTATGGCCTCCACAAACTTAGCACTTGTTCTTTCATTAATGTACCTCTTCCTAACGGAGAAGCAGGTTGGTTGGACATTCTGAGTGATCAGTAAATCAAACAAAATACAAAAATGGTCAGACAAGGCCGAGTCAGTGACAGCTACAGAAAAAATTTCCACACCCTTTGAAAGAACCAGGTCCAGAATGTGACCTCGAATGTGGGTCGGTTGTTTAACATGTTGCCACAAACCAAACATCCAATATGGAACAAAATTCCTTGACATTACCATCCGTCATGTTATCTATGTGAATGTTAAAATCCCCAGTTAAGATGAAATGGTTAAAATCAGTAGAGATAACCGACAATTATTCAGAAAATTCATCAATAAAATTTACACAGTGTCCTGGACGTCTGTAGATGATTAGAAATAGGATTTTAGGAACGCCCCTTAAAATAAAACTAAGATATTCAAAAGAAGTAAAATCAGCAAATGAAATTTCTTTACACTGGAATGAATCTTTAAATAAGGCAGCTTCTCCTCCCCCTTTCCTCCCGTTTCGACATTTATTCATGAAACTAAAATGAGGGGGGGTGTTTCATTAAGAACTGTAGCACTTGTGTCTTCTGTTAACCATGTTTCTGTCAGAAAAAGAAAATCTAAACTGTGAGAAACGATGAAGTCATTAACTAACAGTGATTGTTGGACAGAGATCTAACATTAAGTACAGCAGCTTTATGAAGTTTACACTGGTCTCTGTTGTATTCTGAGTTATACAAGGTACATTTAACAGATTAGATCGATTCACCCCACAAGCTGACCGTGTTCGATTCCTTATTTTACTAACTAACACAGGAATCCTACTGGGTCCAAGCTTGATCTCAGAACAGCTGTCAGTAGTAGCAAAACTACAGCAAGGACCCTGAACGCATCATGGCATGTTATCTTTGTTGTGAATTCTGCTGCTGCTTTGTGAACCTCCTACACTTCCTCCAGTTCCCTGCTCTGCCAGGACAGATGATCTAAGAGGAGGATGAGGAGGGGGAGCCCTGTATTTCTTGGTAGATGGTGGTCGCTGGGGTTCAGACCTGGATAGAGACATCCTTTTAAGACCTTGGGTGATGTGGAGAAGAGGGTCTGGTGAGGGGGGAGAGCTGGGAGTTGATCTCCTCTCTGCTGTGTCCTTCGCTCTTATCTGTACACTCATGTTTGGGTTTGCCGTCCCAACAGCATGACGCAAGTGTGCACCAAGTAATCTGCATCCAGTTAGATTTGGATGCACACCATCAGGTCTGAATCGCTCCTTACAGTTCCAAAAGATATTGAAGTTATCAATGAACTTTATCCCATGGGTGATACATGCGTTTGATAACCATGTGTTCAGGCCAAGAAGTCTACTGAAAAGTTCAGTTCCTTTACCCGCTGTAGGAATGGGTCCTGAAATGTAAACATGGTGCTCCAAACTGACACAGTCTCTCCAACAGCAGAGAAAAGTCTTTTTTCAGGATCTCAGAGCCAATTTTCCTCCTCAGAATATCAAAAGACCCTGTGTGGACAATAATCTTCATACCATCTGGATGTGAAGACAGAATGGTCTAAAGATCTCTGTCAGTTCCCTGACTGATGTATCAAAAAGTGTTAGATTTTCTGTCTTCGCCATCCTCACATGCTGTGTTATAGAGTCCCCAATTAGAATTGTGTCTATTTGTTTTTGTGTGGAGGCGCTGATAGCTTCTCTAGTCCTCCTGTTTGTGGAGTTTTGGCCTCTCCTCCTGGTCTGGTTAGCCCTGGGCTGAGTTTTAGGGCTATTTCTTGAGTTTTTATTGATCCTTGCATTACATTCATCATCATTCATTTTAATATGACTCAACACATCATATTTATTATGCAGTGAGACTTCAGATGGTGGAGTGAGTGCTGGAGCTTTAAATTTCCTGCTGGATTTACCTCTGCGACGAACAACATCAGACCAGGTTCTGGCCGGGGTTTATGACTTTGGTCTGGCACCAACAGTGTTCCAGAAGGAGAGATCAGTCTGATGGTCCGGTTTGGGATTTTCCCAGCTATTCCAGTGTTATTTGAACACATCCAGGGAAGTGTATCAGCCAGGTCTGTAGCGGGAGGCTCCACATTCGACATGCCTTCACGTATGAAGATTTGACTTAATCCATTTGACAACTCAGTAGCTTGTACAGAAGCTACTACAGAGTCAATAAATTCTTCATTCACACGAATGTCTTGCAGTGTTTCAATCCTCCTCTCCAGCTGTGTTATCCTCAAAGAAAGTTGCTCACACTCAGTGCAGCTCACTGATACTGCAGGGTTAGAAAGCTGCTTTTCTCATTCTATTTTTCTGTAGTTAAGTTAGTGACACACAAATTTACCTGTTGTGGTATTAATAAAGTTTTATCTTATCTTTTATTTTGCTGTTCTTCTTTAAGTACAATATACTATAGTAAATATAGTAGTATATACACATTATTATCTATATTATTAAATATAGACACTATTAATTTAGTCTCATTGTAATCAATAGGTTGGTGCTCAGTGTGGTTTCAGACAATAATGCATGTATGTCGACATCTGTGAACAAAGAATTCTTTGGGATAATTATAATACAACAGAACGGCGCTTTTTACGCGCGTTCACTGAACGCTGCAAAAACATTGTATTTTTCTGCGTTTACCGAAGCTTTAAGAAACGGTGTATTTTACACCATTTTTGCCACATAAAGTGGTGCTTTTAACTGTGTTTGTCACCACAAAACGGTGTATTTTACGTATTGTTATTACAAACTCGCCAATATAGTGGCGAATTATGGCCCTTTTGGCTTGCCATATACCCTTTCTGTGCAGCTGCTAAACCGAACCGTGACCAGCAGACCCAGTCCAGGTCCTCACAACCCTCACAAGCCTGTCCTGTCTGCATGTCCTACATCTCCAACCTAATTCCAAAGCACTGTCAGGATACAGATTCAGATATGGATAGAAAAAGAGTTATTTTTCTTTAAAATAAATAAATAAAGCTATTTAGTCTTTGTTCACACGTCAACATACAGCAAAAACATATATATTTACTATAGTATATAGAAAAGAAGAAAAGCAATTATACATACATTCACACATACATATATATACATATATATATCAGTGGCGGCTGGTGTAGTTTTCTCTAGGGGGGTCTATACCAAACTCCAAAACATACATATATTCAAAAACAGCACGCAAATAATCTAATATAGTGTCACTATATTTAAATAACTGAAAACAACAAAAGCAACATTACAGTGACATGTAGTGCTTTACTTTTTGTACATGAATTTTGCCCTTCTATCCTTGAGAGAAGCAAATTTCTCAATGACTCTATGGTTAAAGTCGGGATGTTTTTGACAAGTTTCTCTTCCATAGAGAGCATGGCCGATGCATTGAGACGATCCTGTGCCATTGTGTTCCTGAGGAAGGTCTTGATTCTCTTCAGTGTTGAGAAGCACCTTTCAGATTCAGCTGTAGTCATAGGAGTTGTGATGATGATCTTCAGCAGAGCCACAGTCTCTGAGAAGGTGTCCTGAAGATTGTTCCTCATTAAAGGTGGTGTAGAGCCACAGCAGCAGGGCAGCTCTTGAACTCATCATTGCTGTAGATGAGGGCCAGTTCAGTTTTCAACTTTTCTTTGTTCAGAAGAGGGTAAGCCTCCATGGTGGTGTTCAGTGCTGCTTCAGGGAACTGGCTGTTTACTGTTGGAATCTGTCTGGTTGTAGAACTGATCAGATGTTTGGTGAAGGAGAACCTCACTTTTGCATGGCCCAAGATGGTGTCACAAACCTAAAAAATTAATTCACCCATTTAATACAATATAGAGATGAAGTTAAGTCAGTTTTATTCAAACAAATTATTTTTTGAATTATGTGTTCATTTAATTTAAGGGACAATGCAAATTAAAATAGCACCTCCATAAAAGTAGACTTAATTATACATGGCCTATTCTAAGATGTCTTCCCCACTTTTCTACACAATACACCACTATGCACCACTATGATTAAAAACACTGTAAAAGACCAACACCACACATTTAGCTTCTATCTCACCTCTGCAGCTACCCTCTGAAGATCACCTGGGCCTAGTGTGTGGCGTTTCTTGGCCAGCTCAGATACACTGCCACTATGTTCTCCACAGAAAGTAGGGAGGGAATCTCTGAACAGAGCCAGAAGAGAAAAGTTGAGCTTTAGTTTCCAGGTAAAACAAGAAATGTCAAGTTCAAGCAGGACAGAGGTTAACACAATATCAGAAATATTAAACAGCACAAAATACGTATTAATTTACGCGATACTTCGTATGTTGTCTGTGAACTGCTGCATGATTCTCTGGACAAAGACTGAGTCGATGGTCCTTTCTGGAGCTGGCTGTACAGAATGTCCACATGAGGCATGATGTGATGGAACAGTTTCAGGAAGAAGCTGAAAGTTTCATCCTCCAGTAGTCTCACAAACCCTCCAGCTTCTCTTACAGTGGTGGGATCAAACTCTTCTGAGTCCCTGATGGTCTCAAAACACTGGATCAGGTCTTCTTTGTGCTCAAACACAGTGCTCACAGCCCGGATATGGAAGTTCCATCTTACTGAGCTTGCTCTTGGGAGTCTGTGTGCCACCACTTTATCAAGCACACAGGTTCTCTTGGGAGATTTTGAGAAAAAGCTAGAGAATCCGGCCAGGTCAGAGAAGAACTGACTAACCTTTGGGATATGAGATGTGACCTGCTGCATAATGAGGTTGAGTTGGTGAGCGTAGCAGTGAACATAGTATGCATTCACATACACATCTTCTTCTGCACACCACCTGTGGCTCCTCTCATGACACTTGCACCATCATATGTTGGGAAATGAGCTTGCTCTTCTGGTCATCAGGGAGAATGGAGCTCAACCTATCCAGAAGTGCTGTGGCAATGGAGTCAGCTGTGGCACTGTGGAGAGGTATGAACTCAAAAAACCTCTCTGCACATAATGGGCTTTGTCAATGTAACGGATCACAAGCACCAGCTGATGCTGAGTTGAGATTTCCATTGTTTCGTCAGCCTGAATGGAGACAAAGTCTGCACTCCTGACTTCTTCAATGATGCACTCTCTCAACACTGAGAGCTGCAGTCAAGGAGTTCATTCTGTACAGTCTTGGACGTTCCCTGTCTGCAGGTGCTCATGTAGAACTGCATCTAGTGATGCTACAAAGTCCACAAGTCCTCTAAAAATGCCAGGATTTTCTGAGCTTTCACTTTCATCATGTCCACGCAGGGCTAGCTCAAATGCACCACAGAACTTGACACAGTCTATTATTTTAGACAGGATGTGCCTGTTTTTGTCGACCTCCTCATTATGCTTACGGATCCCTATCCTGTAGCCTTCATCAAGCTGAGCAGAAATGTTAATTTTCCCAAACATGGCGAGTTGCAGTGCGTTTTGATGTGGATCCCAGTTTGTTCGTGCTTCTTTGCTTTTTCTGAAAAGTGCTTTAAATCAGTCATACCTGTCTGAATCCATGCTGGGTCTGATCCAGGTGTTTGAAAAAGGAGGCAAGGAAAGCAGAATAAAGCATTAGCGTCGCTACATGCAGTTAGCCAAGCCTTGTTGCTAAACCAGGTCCTGGAAAATGACCGGGTGTACCGTCTCCCTCTGTCTTTGGACTGCTGATTGATGGAAATATCTGGCTGATCAGGCCCAAGCTGTTTCACTTCAAGCGTCTCTTGAAATGTCCTCCTCTCAAATGGTTTTGTTATAAGTGATTTTACTGAATTACTCAATTTGTCGTCATTTCTTCTTCTTCTCCGACTCACTCTGGCGCACCTTGTCACGGACGATAGTGACGTCATCCCACAGCTTAGTCCGGGCAGGGATATGCAAATAGAAGCTCCTTTCTCTAGCATTGAAGAGAAGCAACTGCGCATGTTCAACTTACAGCGAGAGTCTATGGTCGAATCCCAAATGGAACACTTGAGCACTCCTGCACTCACGGGCGCGCTCCCGCGAGGGGCTCGAGGGTTCAGTGGTATTCCAATTGGAATTGTGTGAGTGATCAAGGGATGATGGCGGACATTTTTGAGCCCTTTCTGCCCCCTTTCCATAAGTCAGCATCGATGCCAACTTTCGCTAAGGAATTACCCATAAATCACTGCGATGTCACGTGAAACACGGAGTTTACCGAGAGAAGCCGACGTGTGAAACATGTTCTTCAGTATTGTGGCGCTGGGTCGTTACCCAGCAACCCATGTGCATAAACATTAAACAGGTTAACCCTATATTTCTTCTTTAAGTTTTCCCATTTCTTTGCAGCCTGGCTGGGGGTCACAACCTTCTGCAGACCCATTTCTGCAATGATAACACTATACACATACGCACACAGACACAAATGCTGCTCATCAACACTGGTTTTCTTTTGTTTTCAGCCCATTTACTTTTATATGGATTACAAGAACTCAACACTTACTCAAATCCTTGTAAGGACGCGTTGCGGAAGCCCGTAAATAGCGCTTCATGTTTTATCCTGAGACAAATTAATTTTTTGGTTTGGTCTTCAGACCCTGTTGATGGAGATATTACGTTGTTATTAGCCACATTCTTTCAGACATTCATGACAATAAATCATGGCTGCAGTGTTTTATACTAACAGACAAATCGTCGCTGCAGCAACTTCTCTTCTGTCATTTTTTTTTTTTTAAAAGAATTGTAATCCTCTCGTTTTGGCGTCTCTCTCCTTGCAGTGCAGGTCTCAAAGTGCTGTCCCAATCCTATTTAAAGCATTTCGAGCCCATGAGGCCTGTCACCCTCGACTCCTCATGCAGGTGATGTCATTTAGTCATCAGGGGCTCAGGGCGAGTGCTCAAGTTTTCGGTTTGGGATTGGGGGACTGAGTAAAGATTTTTGCGCCCGGGGGAGGAAACACGTGACCAATCAGTAACTTTAAATAACGTAGATGAACACAACAAATTTACTCGCTAATTATATATTATTTATCTTGCTCATCTAAAAAAGATATACATATATTTCGAAGTATTTTATTTATTTATATATTTTTTGTGGGGAGTGGTGAGTGGTGGGGCGGCGCCCTAGCGCCCTCTATTGGCCAGCCGCCACTGATATATATATATATATATATATATATATATATATATATGTGTGTGTGTGAAGACCAATGATCAAACTTCTCCAATTGCTACTGATCTCTGGGTCGCCCTAGTCTGCCTCTAGCCTTATAGAGGAGCCTTATACCCTTAACTTCCCTCCATTTACCACTTATCCATCCATCCATCCATCCATCCATCCATCCATCCATCCATCCATCCATCCATCCATCCACCATCCTTTTTTCTACCGTTTATCCGGGGTCAGGTTGCGAGGGCAGCTGCCTAAGCAGGGAAACCCAGACTTTCCTCCCCCGGCCACATCAGCCCATCCCCAGAGTGTTGGTGGAGCACTGCTTTCCCCTCCTGAGCCGCTGGATGGTGGACCAGAATCTTCTCAAAGCGTCCAGAAGTCATTCTCCATGGCTTCTTTGAACTCCTCCCATGTCTGAGTTTTTTACTTAGTGACAGCTGTAGCTGCGCTCCGCTTAGCCCGGCGATACCCATCAGCTGCCTCTGGAGTCCCACAGGCCAAAAGGGCCCGATAGGACTCCTTCTTCAGCTTGACGGCATCCCTTACTATTTTAATTTTTTATTTATTTTAATAGTAATTAATAATGTGTCTGGCACATGCTGGCAGCAAACTGTTGCCTTATTCAGCCTAAATGGATTTTATAGCACGGACGTTTCCACAATGACAAAACGTGGTTTAGTGGTTGAGCTTCTGATTAATAACAAACTGTTTCTCTTGTAAACCCTGAATTATTTATTCATTGTGAGCGTGGCTCTTAGGAGGATTAACATGGAACGTGTCTTTATTCAGCTTTAATAACTAACATGTGGTGTGAAAGGTAAGAGTGGATTTTACACAAATGTCTCACATTTCACCTCATTTCCTTGGTTTTATTCTGGACTCACATTTTCCCTGAAGACAGCAGGGTCAGAGTTGCCATGGAGATAAGGACATTCTCCCAAAAGTCGCCTAGAACCGACGTACATAGCCAGCTTTAGAAATGAGGCCCTGGTCTGACCTTTCTTCAGTCCCTGTCTGGTTTTGGTCGCGAGGCGGCGCCACCCTCACAGGAACCGGCAGGTTTCCGAGCGCGCGCTGACGCAGCACTGTGGCTGTGCACGTGACCAGCCACTGACCAATGGGATGTGTGTATGTAAATAATGTGTGCGCTCTGGTGGAACTGAGCTCCACGCCGGTCAGACGCGGAGTGTGTCGGGACCAGGAGAGCTCAGAACCCGCTGCGGATCCGGAACTACCCCGAACAAACCGCCTGCACGTGCAACATGACTTTAGAAGAAACGGGAGGAGACAACTCTGCAGAAAGGTCAGATGCTGCACAAATCTGCAGACATGTCAGTCCCTTACATCATCTTCATCCTCTTCCTCGCGTCACGCTGACATCTCTGAGGTCCCAGTCTGAACTCTGCGTGTGTGTGTCTGTGTGTGTGTTGTCTCCAGGATGGACTCGGTGTGTAAAGCTTTAGAGGAGGTCCTGAGCTCCGCGTTGCCTCGCGGTTGCATCACTGTCGGAGTTTACGAGGCTGCAAAGTCCCTGAACGCGTAAGCTGCGGGAAATGCTGTGAAATGATGCCGTGAGAGTTTCTGGCTCCTCTTCCTCATCTCCGGGTTTGTGTGTTGCTCCCAGGGATCCAGACAACGTGGTGCTGTGTCTGCTGGCCACGG
The DNA here is from genome assembly GCF_017639745.1 of Melanotaenia boesemani. Classification (NCBI taxonomy): domain Eukaryota; kingdom Metazoa; phylum Chordata; class Actinopteri; order Atheriniformes; family Melanotaeniidae; genus Melanotaenia; species Melanotaenia boesemani. The sequence continues at coordinate 34,155,492 of NC_055695.1, read as the reverse complement.
ATGATGAAGAGGATGTGGCTCTGCAGATCCACTTCACACTGATTCAGGCTTTCTGCTGCGAGAACGACATCAGCATCCTGCGAGTGGGCAACATGCGGCGTCTGGCGGAGATCCTGGGTGGGATGAAGCCTGGAGGGGAGCCCCTGGACCTGCACTGTGTTCTGGTTACTGTAAGTATGTGCTCATTCACCTGGTTCTGGGTTTATCTGCTCATCGGTGCCTCTCCCTGCTCTGTGAATCGAATGAATTGCAGAGTGTTTGCACATTTCATAAAGCAACAGACGGTAACTGTCGTGTCTCCTCTGCAGAGTCCTCAGCCGTCGCTGTGGAAGGACCCTGCACTGAGCAAAGTGAGCAGATTCTGCAGAGACAGCCGCTGTTTGGATCAGTGGGTGCCCGTCATCAACCTCCCTGATCGATGAGACCGTCTGGAGTGTCTGTGTAACGTGTTCATTCAGGGGAAAGTTACCACAGGGCCCCTGTCCATGTCTGTGTGGACTCGTTCAAGAAGCACCCCGACGGGAGAGTCAGGGGGCATCACCGGTATCAGGGAAGAGAAACAACGTCGGCAGGTCAGGGCGGACCAAGTGGAGAGACTCAGCAGTCTGACTCCTGGATCTCCTGACTGCAGCTCTCTGCTGAGGAAGCGCGTGAGCTGCTGGTGAGCAAGAGAACAGGGACAACTCCAAGAACTGGACCACACTGGGGCTGGACCAGTCCACCCTCAGCCTGAACAACTTCTGAAAATTTGAGCTAAAACAAGCACATTTATTTAAAACTTGTCACTTTGATATCTGAAAAGGGAAAAATGAACTTTATTATTCTTATTATCTTTAGAGGTGAAATGTTGGGACTTGTCCTCTAACTGATGTTTTATTTGTTTTTAATTTAATGAATATTTATTGTGTAGCTGGCTGGGTTCTGCTTTGTTAAGTTGAATGAAATAAACAGAAGCAACAGTTCTGGGGCCTCCATGATTTCCTCAGTTCCTCTGGACTCTGCAGTTGTAGTCACGTGGTGTGTTTTCTCAGCCTCCTGTGTGACATGACATAACCACAACAAATGAAGATTATCTTCACACAGCCAGGCCTGTATGTGTAATCTGGGTCTATACAGAAAGCTGAGGCATGAGATTACTGCAGAAGTGAATCAGGATCTGTGTTACTGTGTCAGAGTAAATTCACCTGGAAATGAGTAAAGTCATATCTGAAGAGGAACTGTGCTACAGTAGAAGGTAAAATGAACCTGAGCAGGTTCCAGGTGTTTTAATAGAGGTGTTACACAGGTAAATATGTCAGGAAGCCATCGGCCGATGATGATGGACACCGCCAATGCTGGGTAGAGTCTTTTAGCTGAGTTTCTTCTTGTCATCTTGCTATGCTACATGTTAGCATTTCTGCTTCCCGGTGCCTGCAAACATCTTGTGGACTGCAGGATCTCATGCTGCCTCCTGCTCAAGAAGAGGTTCAACTACTCGATAGATATGCAGTTTCCATGTCCTGGACTTGAACACAGTGTCTAAATGTTCCTTTGTACAACTCAAGTTCTGTTTATGTTTAGAAAAGGAAAAACATCTGGATGAGCGTTTTCTCTGCATTTATCCATCCTGAGCTCATTTTTCTACTGACTGGGTTAAAAATAGCAGAGGCAAGAAAAAAGTTCAAGACCCCTTTCAGGCTGCAAAAAGAGAAAACCAGAACTTATTGGTGGCTATACAGAAAGGGAAGGGGACAAAGCCATCCACGCAGAGAGTCACGGGACAGTGGCTGCATGAGTCAGGGCTATTCAGGTCTCCATTGCTAGAGCTGTACAGCACTTTAGCTTCACAGCTAAAAATAGCTCCATGAATAGAGGTGTTCCCTCTGACCGCTGGCACACTGACAACAGTAGCGCTTGTGATCAATGGGCAGCTTACGCTCAGGCTGCTGCAGCGATGCACCAGCATGAGGAACTCTGGAGGAATGTTCCTTCAGTTTGACTGAGGGCCAAACGTGCGTTCCAGAAACACGTCACTTTTCTTTCTATAGAAGCTGCCGATCACCAGAAGTACGACAGTTCCAGTATTACAGGAACAAGCTGTCAAAGGTCAGAGGACCTGATGTTTCTTAGGAAGTGAAACAACAATATCTGAAACACCAGTGGGATGAGTGCAACATGACGCCTTAAAGCCAGTCAGAGACAGAGAAAGCCTTCCTGTTACGCAGCCCACTGAAAGTAGGTGAGATACTGGAGATACTGGATTATTAGCTTACCGAGGGCTTCTTCGATGCACTGACAAGCAACACAATCATTGCAACTAAAGCGGAGCTCATCCATCATCCGACTCCAGAAAGGATTACGTTAATATGGGTCAACAAAAACTGCTTGACCTGATTGTAGCTGTAACATCACACCTGAGGAGGGAGGCCTGCTAACAGGGATTATTGCATAACCAGCTTCTCATCGGGACACACAAACGCTTCCACTGAGAAATGAAAACCTGTGTTTGTGCTGCTGACCTGATTTTCCACCTGTTTAAACGCTGTGACCTCTGACAGAAACATAACATTTCCACCTCAAACACAATCCAGTCACATCCCATGTGGTTCAACGTGTATGACAGAGGCTGAATCCAGCGTCTGCCCCAGAGCTGTCCTCCTGCTCTGGTCCTCCCGCTCTGGTCCTCCCGCTCTGGTCCTCCCGCTCTGGTCCTCCCGCTCTGGTCCTCCTGCTCTGGTCCTCCTGCTCTGGTCCTCCCGCTCTGGTCCTCCCGCTCTGGTCCTCCTGCTCTGATCCTCCTGCTCTGGTCCTCCTGCTCTGGTCCTCCTGCTCTGATCCTCCTGCTCTGGTCCTCCCGCTCTGGTCCTCCCGCTCCCGCTCTGGTCCTCCCGCTCTGGTCCTCCCGCTCTGGTCCTCCTGCTCTGATCCTCCTGCTCTGGTCCTCCTGCTCCTGATGATGATGCTGACTTCTCTGCATGTGTCCAAAGCTTCTCAGACCGGATGCAGGAGCCTCTGATGATGGACGTCCCTGCTTCAGAAAACCTTCTCATGGACCAGAAGCCTGCCCCTGCTTTTCATTCTGTTTATTCGTTACTACCAGTGAGGTGGAAGCTACTCTTCCTGCTCTTTGGTCTTTCATTAACTCATCTCAGCCTCAGTCTGGTATTTAATCATGAAGTCTGATTATTGGTTTACTAGAAGGATGTTTCATAGATGAAATGTTCTGTTCTGAATCTGTCAGCTGATATCAGCTGGACCACAGTCACAGTGTTTGATTTTTATTAGTACAGGAAAATACTTAATGCTATTTTATTTCTAATCTATTAAAATGGGCAAATATTAAATTATTCATTTAAAATTTGCCCTCTTAAAAATCCAAAGTACACTTGATAAAAAGGACCCATCCACAAGAATTTACACATTCATTTATTTCTGGTGACACCGACACCAGATAATAATAAATAATAAATAAAAATAGATTAATTTATTTCTTATTTTATTTCTTATTGTTTCCTGCACTTTTCCAGATTTTCTGCTTCTGTGCTGCCTTGAAACAGCCTGAAAGCCATTCACATAATCTGGTTATTCACACGTCTGAGCTCAGTCAGTGTGCAGCTTCTCAGAAACGACTGCTCACTTCATTCAGTCCATAAAAGCTGTGACTCAAACTAACAGACTCCTGTTTCACAATTCCCACTTCCAGGATAGAGTGCTTTGCTTTTACCTCACTCCCACAGCTGCTTCAAGCAGAGACTGAATGCCTCACTTCTGATAATAAAGAACTGAAAGCAGGACACAGAGGCCTCTTGTCTGTCTTCTGCACTAACAAGCCGTTGAAAGAAGACGGAGGGCATGTGTGTGTTTATGAAGGAACACGGTTGAGCAACAAATAAGAAATCCTCTTTGTACCAAACAAGGCTCCTTTCAGATAATCTGCAGCTCTTGTTCCTGGAACAAATGAAGAACAGCAGAAAGTTGCTCGGTGGGAATAACCAAAATAATCTTGGTCATGCGGTGCAGGATATCATGGAGGAGGGGAACAAGCTGGAACAGAAGCGTGATGAATCACAGGCAACTGCAGACTCATCTAAAGACACACACACACACACACACACACACACACACACACACACACACACACACACACACACACACACACACACACACCTTCTGCTTCCTCAACAGGAAACAGCAGAGCCAATTACCTTCCAAGGTAGAAGTGATTAAATACTGGATCGAGACCTTAAATATAGACGTTACACAGAAAAGAAACCAAGGAAACAAAGAGCTAGAGCTGCTGTAGATGGAGATCAGCAAGGTTTCTCTCATTCAGACTGAGCAGTCTCAGTCTGCTGTTGCACTTTCTTGACCTGTGGACTTATTGTTCCAGGGAACTGGTTGACACACTGAGCCTCCCGTGTCAACACAGCTGTAGAGTGCAGCAGTTCAGCGTGAGCTCCTGCAGAAGAGATCACCACCCTACAGGCTCTGCACACACACCGTGTGACGTCGGCTACGTGCTTCAAGTGGCACTGAATGAACCCAGGATCCCACAGACGGCTGAGCGTCACACAAAGCTGATCATTAGACGTCAGATGACATCCTTCTACACGTTTCCCACTTCAAACCATCCTCTCCAATAAACTTTCATACTGTCCCCATGTGGTCTTCAGAGTCACACAGCCTCCTCTTACATCTATCTATCTATCTATCTATCTATCTATCTATCTATCTATCTATCTATCTATCTATCTATCTATCTATCTATCTATCTATCTATCTATCTATCTATCTATCTATCTATCTAAAAATTTAATCAGATTAATTCTCTGTTATGATGGAAAAGATGAGAGTTCTGACTTTATGGATGGATCTGAGAATAAAAAGAACATTGATGGAGCAACACATGGGCGTCGCCCCTGTGGTGGATGATGGTGTTTAACACTCACACTTTTCGTTTTGAGAGGTTTCCACACCCGCCCTTAAAACCTTTTTGAAGGCTTGTAATACCAACACTCTGAAAACTGAGCAAAGAAGAGAACCTGTGTTTAGTAATGTTGCCTGTTTGTCTGGGACAAAATGAACCGTGTTTATCCCAGTTCATCTCAACCAAGTGAACTATTGACTCTTTAACTGCGAGTCAGTGAGGACGCAGTGCAAAGTGGTACACTCTCGTGTTCCAGCTAATAATGTTGTTGAAGATGTGTGGGATGGTGCTAGTATTACAGAGCTGTTGTTGAACTTGGAGGCTTCATGCCTTTGAAGTGGTTAACCCTTTAGGGTCTCACAAGAGAAAACACAGGTTACTTGTAGTGGACCTCACTCTTGCTGATATTTTGCCACAGAACAGATCATTGGTCATATGCAACTTGCTCTTTGTAAAACGAAGGATTTCAAATATTTTGGTCTAGATTTAGTCATGGGTCCCCTTGTAAAAGACCTGAAAGATCTTGAGGACAGTGGTGTTTCAATGCCTGATGGAACAGTATGAAAAGGAACTTGTGCACCACTGCAGGTGACAACCCTGGTTCACATAACATGGAGGCTTTGTTGAGAATTTCAGCCAGAGCTCACATTTCTGTAAAACTGACAGAAAATCATTTGAGTTAGATCCTCTTTCCAAGGGTACTAAGCAGACTGCACAGTCATGCAAAGATCATGTTCAGAGTAAAGATGGAACAGGAAGTGGAGGTGTCAAGTACGCCTGTCAGGATTACCTCCCTGTCTTGGCCATGATCTTTCTGAAGGGATTGTATCATCTGATCTTGCTTTGTTCATAAAGCATCTTGTCAGAGTAGACCAATTAAGCAAGCAGTTCCATTATCTTGGTAATGATGCCACCAGCAAACCTTGTGAGATGAATCCAGACAGTAAGAAACTTGAAGGCCATGCTGGACAAAACTGGTGTTTGCCACCAATGTTGCCAGTCTTGATTGGGAAGAAAATGGAAATTCCAGCAAACAATGAAGTGTGGCAACTGGTTTTAAGACTCAGAGAGATTGTGGAGTTGATCTGTACACCGGTATTTCTACCAGCCAGGTAGCAGTGCTTACTGATGAATGTTTGTATTTCAGACTACACATTACCCCATGAAGCCCAAGCATTATTATCTCTGCCATTATCCAGAGCTTATTGTGGATGACTTATTCATCTGTGGAAATTGCAGACAATGTGCAAGAAAACTGCACCTTTTCAAGAACCTTTCCTCAACTGGTGCAGAAAGACATCAAATAGTTTCCTGAGTTCTGGGAACTCTTTCTCACCAGCTGTTGTAGCTGTGAAGTGAAAAGAATTTCTCTTGGAGGACTACAGTGAGGACATCAGAGAATCACACTTTGACAACACTCTGCCCGCAAGGGTACAAAATACAAAAAGAACATGGTCATTGTGACTGATGATTGTGAGGAGGGGTACATTGTATATAGATAGAAAGAAATTGAGCAGTAAATTTTATTACTAGGGTTGTCAAATGACTAAAATTTTTAATCAGATTAATCACAGCTTTTATATTAATCATGATTAATCACCTTTCGCCACCAGAACGAGCCAATGCTACAAATATTTACTGTTAACTGACCTTCTCTTGGGTAAACGTCAGATGTCTAAGGGTCAGTAAATGCAGCATGTAATGTACTTCAATAGGTGTGTCCCAATTCAGGGTCTGCACACTTCGAAGTGCAGATTTGTCGGCTACATATGTCATCACGGTGCGCGATTGTCCCATCTGACAGAATTTGAAGGAGCCTCCGTTTCCACCCTTCACATCTGCACTTTGTTTGGCCCCAAACAAAGGCTGCTGGTGATGCATCCTCTGCAGCCTCTTTTCTCCCAGAATTCATTGCACACAAGATGGTGGCGAATCAGCAACCGTGCTCAGAAGAGTCATATTAGGTTTAAATAAAGTTTTGTTTAAAAAAACTACATTTTTTTAACTACACTTTGGTATAAACGTTACAAAACCAAATACATTTAAAGCATGTTTGTTAAATGGTGACATTAAAATTTGGTACTATTTGATATTCATGGATTTTTAAGGGCTTATTGAAGTGTGTACCGGCTGGAAAACAACAGAGCCTCAGACTGTGGTTTTTTGTTTTCTTTTTTCTGTCGGTATTGCTATCGGTGTTCAGCATCCACTGAAGTGTCCTATGAGTAATTTCAGAGGTTAAAAATCCTTGTTGTTGCTATGGAAATTCTTGTTGGCTAGGGGGGTTAGGGTTAGGCTGTCCCATTTCATGAAGTTAAGCGGACTTTGAAGTGTGTAGACTACGGAGGACACGCTGTAGCCTACGTAGTCTGCGCACTTCGAAGTGTGCAGACCCTGAATTGGGACACAGTGTATATGTTGTTCTAGATCATAATTCAGAATTCATATACCATCATCTCACCAACCGTCTCCATGGTGATTATTTCTGTCCTAAAACCAGCAGATGTGACGACTGAAATTAAACAGCCGACACTGATGAAGAAACTCTGATAAAACTGATGATCTGGATAAAAACTGCTTATACTTTTATCATTGAAGTGTGGGTGTTTGTGCAGCAGTGATAAAAGTCCTACAGCAGCTTCACCCAAAGTAAACACCTGCTGGTAAAATACATCATTATGTGCTTGTGCGGATGTGGAACCCTCTCATTGGGAACAGAGTGTGTTAAAACACCCTCATTCTCCATGGTGGCAACGTCCATGTTGCTCCCTTAATGCTGAGTTTAATCTCAAATCCATCTATCTCAAATCCACCACCAGGCCCATCTTTTCCATCTACCTCTCCATGTCCTGCCATCATAACAGAGAAATAATGGACTCCAAATGCGTTAATTGCATTAAAAATATTAACGCAATTTGAAAGTTAATTTTTAGAGTCCTAATTATTACTGAAAAGCTTCTACCTGCTTCTACCTGAAATGGGTGTTTATTTTCTTTCACAAAATCATAAAAGCTACTGCTGTGAAATACAAAATTACTTGCTTAATTAATGAGTACACTGTAGATGGCAAGTTATTAATAGTTCATCATCACTTTATCCTTTTATTGTAGATGTATGAGCTGGTACAGTCAGTTTGGTGAGTTACTGCTTGAGTTTCTGTCTTGGTTTCGGTTTATTGTTTACATTGCTGGTGTGGGGCTCTGTCGTTAGCACCTTCTCTCTACAACCAGTTGAGGCCGTGACGCTGGTCACACCCACTGTGTACTGCTCAGGGCAAAGCAGATAGAGGCGGTTTCAGCCGGTTGCAATCAAGCAAAGTGAGCTCAGCTGTGTCAGCTCCAGGTACTTTACCACACATGGTACACTGAAACGTCGGCGTGGCGTCAGCCATTGTGTCAGCCCACGTCGGGTTAAAACCACAAAGGGTAAAGACCTGCAAGTCTACTTGCGCGAGTCCACCGAGCTTAAACCTCCTCACAACTAGGGATGGTGAAAGCGAGGCCTCATGAATCATCGAGCCAACTTTGAACCAAATGCTTGAAAATGGCTTAGTGTTCTGAATCATTTGACCAAACCAAAGAGCTCCATCTGCTGGCTGTGGGAGTCTGATGTATTAGAAGGACAACGTTGACACCTCACATCTGTCATTCCTATCTGAACTTTGAATACGTGTTCAATAAACGATGCGTAATCTACCATCCAAGTGAATATTTATTTTCTGTTGTTCATATAAATAATAAGGAGGGGTATTAGGTAACATTTGTTTAGGTAACAGAATTGTGGTGTAACTTAAGTAAACCAATCTGTAATGATAGTAGTTACTCAGTGGGAAGTCATGAGGGAAGGAGTGTTTGTGCAACGGGTATAGTGACTGTGTTAGTTATTTTATACAGTTGTAATAAAATTGTTTACTGTTTTATGTGTCTTATTATTTATAATAGATATTGCAAATGCGTGTTTTCGTCTACCTTATGAGTTGTTTTCTTTTGCATAGCTGATCGTTGTTAAATGTGGAACAACAGTTTATAGCTCACTGCACATTTATGTACATAGATTATTTACTAAGTTTTTTTTTATCGTCTATCTAGTTTTTTTTTCAAATTGTTTATTTTTATTTTATAATTTATGGCTTTCAGGTTGGACGGCAAAGTAAGATTTTCATTGTTCAGGGAAACTTGTTTCCTTACTTTGCAAATGACAAAGACACTTTGAATCCTGAAATGTATTATGAGAAAAAAAAAACTTTGGTAACATTGTGATGTGTCATAGATTTTTATTTAAAAACGTATTTTCTGTTAGGCTTCAGTCTGCTCCTCTTCTGGCACACTATCTCTCCAGCTTTGGAGAGGTTGCACCTGAAAGAAACACAAGAACAAAATTGTAATTAACCAAGTTTAAAAACATTAAATTGCTGCTGATGGTGATCAGAAACCAGCTTGGTGTCTAAGGTCCTGCAGGTGGTGGTTTTTCCTCTGCAGCTGCAGACTGAGACGTTTCCTCTGATGCTTCTGGTTGAAGTTTATGATTAACTTTAAAGTCTGCTCTTTGCAAGGCTATTTAAAAAACATCTATATAAAGAAAGGGGAATTAAGCTTACCTGTGATGTTGAAGGCACCGCCTGCTCCGTCCTTCTCTCATACTCCGAGCTCAGCAGTTACTCTGGCAACGGCGTCTCGCGCAGACGTTTGTTTCCCCAAATCTCTAAAAGCTAAATGTGATTCAATATAAGCTCATGCTGATGTGATGCTTTTCCTAAATTTGTTTTCAAAATGCAATGTCGCACAATCGCTACAGAATCTCCTCTCAAAAACCCGCGATCTCCTCAGTGTTTGGAATCTAAGAGATTGACAAGCCCGGTCCCTTCAAAGATCCCGCTTGCTGCTCGATACGCGCTGATGACGTAACGAGGCCTCGTTTGGTCTATCACGTGACTTTTGGCATGCTGAATCAATGCTCAGAGACGATGCTCGCAACACTTCCGTGTCACATGCTCGACACGTGATCGAGCAGATCGGCTCGAGCATAACATCCCTACTCACAACTATATCAACGTACAATGTGCTTCAAACCATCCCTGTCAAACATGGTACAGACCAAGACGTGTCACCCATAGACACAGCAATCCGCAAAACCTGTCCTTTCCAATGGCATGAACGTCTGCCACATCCTCTGTTACCTTTGGTCTCTGGAACTGTCAGTCCGCAGTGAACAAAACAGAATTTATCAGTTCATTGATAAATGTCTCAGACATTCAGGTCCTAGCCCTGACTGAAACCTGGATCCATCCTGAAAACACAGCTACACCAGTTGCCCTTTCTGTCAATGCAGAATTTACCCAAACACCTTGCTCAGCTGGACGAGGAGGTGGAAAGGGCTCTCTTATTTCTAAAAACTCATGCCCCCCATTGATTTCCTCTCCGGAACCAGAGCCATCTCGAAGCCTTCTCAGCTTCTTCATTTATGTCCTTTATGGCTCTGCTCCTTGCTCTTACTGTAATGCCCAGTAAGCTGAAGGCTCTGTGGAGCGAATGCCCCACAAATCCTCCACAGCTTACTTCATTGGGCATACACCTCGTCTTCCAGTGCTGCACTTAATAGCCATTGACCAGCTGTTGAAATATTTTAAAAAGTTGTTAAAGGAGTTTTGATGATGTCTTTGCAGCTGGTTTGCTTATGGCCGGAGGTTATACATCTCACCTCATCCAAGTAAAAACCTGTATTTGAAAATTTTAAATGTGACAGTAACTTTTAAGGTCTCCTGGGTCGAGCTCTGGCTCCAAGGGGGGTGACAAAGATAACAAAGACCAGATTGAACAAAGATGCCAAAGACTGGAGGAGATATACAGACAGGAAAGTCCGTGTTGTGTTGGAAGAGCAGAAGTTCGCAGTCTTATGGACACCAGATTTTATCTACAGCGCCTCCATGAAAACAATATCCAAGCTCATGACTGGCCTTCCCTCTTTGATCAGAGGAGCATCTACGCTCATTTTCAGCTTGTCACAGGCCTTTATGTTCTACATCCCCTTAAACTTTCCATGGAAGAATGTCTGAGAATGAAGATCGAATACTTCCAGAGCAAGCCCACCAAATAACATGTCCAGACCACTTTGTCCCAGGATTCTGAGAAAGATGCTGAGGTGGCTCTTCATGTTGTTCTATCTGTCCTGTCTGTCTGTCTATCTATCAAGTTTTAAGTTGTTTATTTGTCTTGTACAAGATGGCAGAGAAATGCAGTCGTACATGCATCCGAGGCTGTGGACACCCATTTATCACTAGTAAAAAAACAAAAACAACAGTAATAAACTAAAAGGACAATAAATATAAATATAAGGCACAAGTGATGTGCTGCTATACAGACTGACTACAGAATATTTCCAGTGTAAATGGAGCAGAGTTTAAAGCTTGTTAGAGGGACGAGTAAATGACAGTGTTTCCAGCAGAAGGTAGGACGCTGGCCAGGGTGGTCCAGAGGGAAGAACCTCCTCCTGAGTCTCTCTGGGTTCGCCTTTATGAGCCTTAGACGGCGGCCAGAGCACCACCACTTCACCACATTGTTAGGATGATGAGGGTCTCCATGGTCCTGTTTGCTCTGGTTGTTTTTCTCCTCATGAAGATGTCTTGGAGGGGGGAGGGTTGTACCCATGGTACGCTCTGCTGACCTCAGCACCCTCTGCAGGGCCCTCCAGTCCCTACCAGTCCTGGTTCTGTACCACTAGGTGGTGTTACCAGAACACTCTCCACCACTCCAGTATAGAACATCCTCATGATCCTCAGAGAGAATCTGAACTTCCTCAAGTGTTGCTGCCTGGCCTGGCCGTCTATGTGCAGAGTCCAGGATAGATCCTCAGTGATGTGCACATCCAGGTACTGGAACCTGCACCCCTTCTCCACCAGAGTCCCATTAATCCTCAGAGGGTGTAGTGTGTCTACATTAGCAGGAAGGTGTTAGCATGGCACCACTGTGCCATTTTCTCCACCTCCCCTGTATCCACCTGCTCATCATTGTTGTTGATGCAACCAGCCGCCACAGTGTCGTCTGGGAGCTTCAGTCTGGTGCTGGAGCTGTCCATGGCTACACAGTCATGGTGTACAGGGAGAAGAACAGAGGGCTGAGGACGCAGCCCTGTGGAGATCCAGTGTTGAAGGTTCGAGGGCTGGAGGTGTGTCTGCCCACCCACACCACCTGAGTTCTGTTTGACAGGAAGTCCAGGATCCAGGCCCACAGGGTGGAGTTCAGCCCCAGGCTGAGCAGCTTGGAGTGGAGTGTAGTGGGACTATAGTGTTGAAAGCTGAACTAAAGTCAATGAACAGCATCCTTACTGAGTCCCCTGTGTGCTCGTCCAGGTGGGTGAGGGTGGTGTGCAGTACCTCAGAGATGGCGTTGAATGTGGATCTGTTTGGCCAGTAAGTGAACAGAAGTGGGTCCAGAAACTCAGGCAGGGAGGCACAGATGGACCTTTAATCTACAGTATGACGACGAGGTTGCTTGCAGGCTTAAATTCATCCACAGGTCAAGTTTGGTCCCCACCGCCTTTTCCCACCAAACACACCTTAAACCCGACATCCTAACATCATATGATGTCCAAACTCTAAAAGGGAGCAAGGCCGGCCATGGCATGATCATGTCCGAGAGGACAGGGAAAACTGTCCACCTCCATGTCTCCACTCTGCTGGAGAACCTCATGGACCCTGTACACCCATGAAGACAACTTGTCCCTGGACAGACATCTTCTTCAATTCAACATAGTTCAATTAATTTAATTTAATTTAATTTAATTTAATTTAATTTAATTTAATTTAATTTAATTTCAGTTCATTTCAGTTCAATTCAATTAATTTTAGTTCAGTTCAGTTCAATTAAATTAATTTTAGTTCAATTCGGTTCAGTTCAGTTCAATATAGTTCAATTAATTTAATTTAATTTAATTTAATTAAATTTAATTTAATTTAATTTAATTTAATTTAATTTAATTTAATTTAATTTAATTTAATTTAATTTCAGTTCAATTCAGTTCAGTTCAGTTCAATTCAATTCCGCTTTACATGTAGAGCACCACTTCACAACAACGTCATCTCAGAGATCTACAGACAAATCAGTTCCAACCAATTCATGATAAATAACAGCCCAGTTAAGGGAAACCAACAGATGGCATCAAATCCTGACTTTGATCCAATCCCCAAATCAGAACATGCAAGTGGAGAAGGTGGAAAGGAAAAACTCCCTTTTAACAAGAAGGAAAAACCTCCAGCAGAACCAGAACCAGAACCCGGCTCAGGGATTCGACCATTTGCCACGACCAGTTGGAGTGGAGAGGACAGGAAAGAGACACCAGCAGACCCTGTAACTTTTATCCTGCTTAGAGGAGGAACACATTAATGAAGATGAGGAGCAGTGAGGAAGAGGAAGACCCCAGTGCATCATGGGATGTCCCTAAGGACTGTATGTAAAAGATGGGCGGAGCCTCCGTGACATCACCCGTAGGTTTCTGAAGAGGTGAATTGAAGCTCATTTGGCTGTTTCCACCTTTGCCATCTTGGAAGCGTCACTCGTGTCATTAGTCCCAGAAAACCCAAAAATGGGCAAAGAGGAGGAGCTGAGAGGGGGATTGTGCCGGTAGGGGGTGGATAATTGACAATCATCAAACTCCGAGCTAAGAGCTAGCTGAGCTAGCCTGGAGCTAACGTAGCTAACCAGCTAACGGAGATAGGCTTCTAAAGCTAAGGCGCGCTGTTGTGCTGCACTCTCCCTTCTTGCCGTGGATATTTGATACCTGCAAATCAAAAGGACACGCCCCTAATTATGCTGAATTTCAAGATTAAATAACATCCAAATGGATGAGTTAGTAAAAAATTCACCCCCCTCACAGTTGTCATGAAGGTAAACTTGACCTTTTAATCCTAAAATGGATTTTTGTACCAGGCTTTAAACATGTTTATTTCTGCTGTGAAGTTGGTCTTTTTAACATGGGAGTCTATGGGGATTGGCTCTGTTTTGGAGAAGCCCCTAGTGGATGAGGAGGAAACTACAGTTTTTTGCACTTCCACATAGGCTTCACATTTTACCGGTGGAGGTTGCCGCTTGGCCGTCCATCACCAGGAAGCGAGAACTTTGTTCTTGTTCTAAACAAGAACAAGGAAAAAATTTTTGTGCAAATTTTCATATGCTTCAACTTGAAAGTTTCATTTATCATCTGGCATCACATTGTTTTTCAGTCCACTGTGTGGTATTGAAAAAGCAGCAGTGCCCTGAATTGTACAATGCCTTATTTCCACACATTCTCTATGTCATTAATACTTATTTTACTTCAGACTGTACTCCAGTGGTAGGGCCACAGTTCATGCTTTATTCAGGAAGTCTTTAAGATTCGCTATTGGGAAAAGGACTAGATGGTCGTTTTCTTACTATCTTTTCCAGAATCTGACTTATTGTAGAAATCTAGATATGGGGTGGCCAACGTCAGTCCTCGAGAGCCACAATCCTGTGGGTTTTCCAAATTTCCCTGCTCCAACAAACCTGACTTAAACTGATGAGTCATTGTGCAGATCCTTATACAACCCCTGGCAAAAAGTATGGAATCACCAGTCTTGGAAGAGCGCTCATGCAGTTGTTTTGTTGTGTAGAACAAAATCAGATCACACAGACACAAAACTCTAGTCATTCCAAATGGCAACTTTCTGGCTTTAAGAAACAATAAAAGAAACAACGAAAAAACATTGTGGTAGTCAGAAAAGGTTACTTTTACTGACCAAGCACAGGGAAAAAAATATGGAATCACTCAATTCTAAGGAAAAAAATATGGAACAGAACCAAAAACAAAATTCTAACACCATTAATACTTAGTTGCACCACCTCTGGCTTTGATAACAGCTTTCAGTCTCTGAGGCATGGATTTGACAAGTGACGAACAGTATTCATCATCAATGTATGAGCCATATTTAAATCATGTTATGTACTTTGCCTCCATGCCACTAGGGGGCGGTATGTACTTTGGGGCTCAGTAGATCTTGAGTCCAGGTAGGCTTCTTAAGCGAGGAAAATACGAGCACAGGTTGTTGCTGAATGGAGAAGCAAACAGTTTTCGACTGCGCCCGTGTATGCGCCTGGGCTAGCGCGCTGTATTTATGCCAGTGTTAGTGTCTGTTAATATGTTGAGAACGTCGGTTTATTATTTATTACGCATTAAGCTTCTACCTGTTGTACAGAAGACGAATAAATGTAAATAATTACTCATTCACGGAATTCTTGGATTGTTTGGAGCGCATCGGGCGCACGTCAAGCTAGTAATCCTTCCAATTAGCAACACGTACTAGACTTCGTTTAGGACTTAGTCAGTACAATCAATTTGGCTCCAACTCTCTTTGATTGCTGCTGCCAGATCAGCTTTGCAGGTTGGAGCCTTGGTATGGACCATTTTTTTCAATTTCCACCACAGATTCTCAATTAGATTGAGATCCGGACTATTTGCAGGCCGTGACATTGACTTTATGCGTCTTTCTTCAAGGAATGCCTTCACAGTTTTTGCTCTATGGCAAGATGCATTGTCATCCTGGAAAATGATATCATCATCCCCAAACATCTTTTCAATTGATGGGATAAGAAAACTGTCCAGAATGTCAGTGTAAACATGTGTATTTATTGAGGAAGTGACAACGGTCATTTCCCCGGTGCCTTTACCTGACATGCAGCCCCATATCATCAAGGACTGTGGAAATTTTAATGTTTTCTTCAAGCAGTCCTCTTCATAAATCTCATTGGAATGGCACCAAACAAAAGTTCCAGCATCATCACCTCCAAAGCAGATCCGTGATTCATCACTGAAGATAACCTTTATCCAGTCCTCCACAGTCCATGACTGCTTCTCCATAGCCCATTGTAGTCTTGTTCTTTTCTGTTTAGGTGTCAATGATGGTTTTCGTTTTGCTTTCCTGTATGAAAATCTCATTTCCTTTAGGCGATTCCTCACAGTGCGGTGACATACACTGACTCCAATTTCCTCCCATTTGTTTTTCATTTGTTTTGTTGTGCATTTTCTGTTTTTAAGACATATTTCCTTAAGTTTTCTGTCTTGATGCTTGGATGTCTTCCTTGGTCTACCAGTGCGCTTAGCTTGAACAACCTTCCCATGTTCCTTGTACTTGGTCCATATCTTAGACACAGCTGACTGTGAACAGCCCACATCTTTGGCAACATTGTGTGTAGATTTACCTTCTTCAAGAAGTTTTATTATCCTCTGTTTTGTTTCAAGTGACATCTCCTGTGTGGGAGCCATGATTCATGCCAGTCCCCTTGGTGAAACAGGTCTCCAAGGTGTGGTCACAGGTGTGGTTTTAACTGCAGACTAACAAGCAGATCTAATCTGAAGCAGGTGCTCATTTAGGGAAAGGAAATTGACTGGGTGAGTCCCCCCCCCAAAAAACAGACTGATTACATATTTTTTTCCCTGTGCTTGGTCAGTAAAAGTAACCTTTTCTGACTACCACAATGTTTTTTCGTCGTTTCTTTTATTGTTTCTTAAAGCCAGAAAGTTGCCATTTGGAATGACTAGAGTTGTGTGTCATGTTTGTCTTCTGATTTTGTTCTACACAACAAAACAACTGCATGAGCGCTCTTCCAAGACTGGTGATTCCATACTTTTTGCCAGGGGTTGTAGGCTGTTGGACCCATTTAATTTGAGTCAGGTGTGCTGGAGCAGAGAATTTTGGAAAACCTGCAACCGACGTTGGCCACCCCTGATCTAGATAATTTAACTTCTACATACTGGTAGACATAGTTTGGGTTTAAGGCACTTATCCAGTCTTTTATAAGCTTCTTTTTTATGTGGATCAGTTTATGTTAAAGTTGGTGTATCTTTTTCTCAAATAAATGTTGGTTGACATAGTGGATCTTACATCTTCTTGATGTTTTTTTTTTTTCTTTCATGCTGAAACACACCAGTTTAATAATCTAGAATGTCTATTATGTGTGGAAAACTAAGAATAAGAGTCATAAGCGGTTATTCTTGAATTCAACAATAATCATACAGTAGAAAATTTACTGGCAACCCAGCTGCCAGTAGCTTAAGTTTGGTAAAAAATAAACAATCAACCACCCAGTTCCAAAAATGTTGCTCCACCAGCGGCTCTGTTATCTGTCACGCTGCCGGCAACGAGCCTCCAGCTCAGTCCGGAGCCGGCATCTGAGGCTGCAGTAACATCTGAGGCTGCAGTAACCTCTGAGGCTGCAGTAACCTCTGAGGCTGCGGTAACCTCTGAGGCTGCAGTAACCTCTGAGGCTGCAGTAACCTCTGAGGCTGCGGTAACCTCTGAGGCTGCAGTAACCTCTGAGGCTGCGGTAACCTCTGAGGCTGCAGTAACCTCTGAGGCTGCGGTAACCTCTGAGGCTGGGGTAACCTCTGAGGCTGCCGTAACCTCTGAGGCTGCCGTAACCTCTGAGGCTGCGGTAACCTCTGAGGCTGCGGTAACCTCTGAGGCTGCGGTAACCTCTGAGGCTGGGGTAACCTCTGAGGATGCAGTAACCTCTGAGGCTGCGGTAACCTCTGAGGCTGCGGTAACCTCTGAGGCTGGGGTAACCTCTGAGGCTGCGGTAACCTCTGAGGCTGCGGTAACCTCTGAGGCTGCGGAAACATCTGAGGCTGCAGTAACCTCTGAGGCTGGGGTAACCTCTGAGGATGCAGTAACCTCTGAGGCTGCGGTAACCTCTGAGGCTGGGGTAACCTCTGAGGCTGGGGTAACCTCTGAGGATGCAGTAACCTCTGAGGCTGCGGTAACCTCTGAGGCTGCGGTAACCTCTGAGGCTGGGGTAACCTCTGAGGCTGCGGTAACCTCTGAGGCTGCGGTAACCTCTGAGGCTGCGGAAACATCTGAGGCTGCGGTAACCTCTGAGGCTGGGGTAACCTCTGAGGCTGGGGTAACCTCTGAGGCTGCGGTAACCTCTGAGGCTGGGGTAACCTCTGAGGCTGCGGTAACCTCTGAGGCTGGGGTAACCTCTGAGGCTGCGGTAACATCTGAGGCTGCGGTAACCTCTGAGGGCTGGGGTAACCTCTGAGGCTGCGGTAACCTCTGAGGCTGCGGTAACATCTGAGGCTGCGGTAACCTCTGAGGCTGCGGTAACCTCTGAGGCTGCGGTAACCTCTGAGGCTGGGGTAACCTCTGAGGCTGCGGTAACATCTGAGGCTGCGGTAACCTCTGAGGCTGCGGTAACCTCTGAGGCTGCGGTAACATCTGAGGCTGCTGTAACCTCTGAGGCTGCGGTAACCTCTGAGGCTGCGGTAACCTCTGAGGCTGCGGTAACCTCTGAGGCTGGGGTAACCTCTGAGGCTGCGGTAACCTCTGAGGCTGCGGTAACTTCTGAGGCTGCGGTAACCTCTGAGGCTGGGGTAACCTCTGAGGCTGCGGTAACCTCTGAGGCTGCGGTAACCTCTGAGGCTGCGGTAACCTCTGAGGCTGCGGTAACTTCTGAGGCTGCGGTAACCTGCAGTAACATTTCAGATGCAGTCCAGCTCTCTGCACTATGGAAAACTCACAGCAGTTATTTGTGCATGGGTGGAACAGAGAGGGCAAGGACGGAAGTCCAGAGTTTTTACAAGTTTAACTGCACCGTTATGAGCTCTAATCTCAGACAGCCTGATGCTATCTGGGAGCCAGACTCTCCAGTCAGGCGTGCAGAGGAAAGAGACAGAGGCCTCACAAAGAGAAACACACTTCCAGCTTTTTGTGGAGACAATCTTTATAACTGCTACAGCTCTCCAGCTAGTGCTGAAACATTCATTACAAGTTCTGATGGTGACAGAGCTTTAGGTGTTCGGGTGGGTGCTGTCCAAAAGACGACATGAAGCATAGAAGGCACTTGTGTTTGCAGGATGAAAGAGGAGATGAATATTCCTAACTGCTGAGTCACAGGCTCGTTCGAGCACCTTCCCTCAGAGCTCTGCTGCAGCTGAGGTCAGCTATAGGACAACAGATTCCCTCCTGTAATGTGCTTCTGACTGGCTGAGAAATGAGTTCATCTACCAGCCTGCAGTCGCACCCTGCACAGAGCTACTCCGAGTGACCTCCAGGGATTAGGGCTGTCCTTGAAGTCTCTACATCTTCTTTTATTCACCTGAAGCTCAAACCAGGAGCTGCTCTCTTCTACGTCCACATCATGCAGGACTCTGTTTCCTCCCTGCTCCACTTTGTTTTCCAAAAACTCCTAACTTCTCATGGTGATGATTTCACACAAAAAACTGCCACGCCGTGTCTGGTCGGAGGGAGAAAAGCGCCACAATAAAAGACAGAAATACAGCATTGAAAAATTCATCAAATGTGTCGTTACCTTATACAAATATATACATAAATAAATAAATGTGTGATTAATTGAGTAATATTGGCAATTAACAGATATATATAATGAATCAAATGTATAATTAATAACTTATATATCCATCCATCCATCCATTATCTTGACCGCTTATTCCATTTCGGGTCGCGGGTGAGCTGGAGCCTATCCCAGCATTTTAACAGGTGAGAGGCAGGGTACACCCTGGACAGGTCACCAGTCTGTCGCAGGGCCAACACAGATAGAGACAAACAACCATTCACACACACACACACACTCCTACGGAGAATTTAGAGTGTCCAGTTAACCTAACATGCATATCTTTGGACGGTGGGAGGAAGCCGGAGAACCCGGAGAGAACCCACGCATACACGGGGAGAACATGCAAACTCCACACAGAAAGGCCACCACCCTCAAGGTTCGAACCTCCCCCCAGCCGAGATTCGAACCGGCGACCTTCTTGCTGTGAGGCTGCGGTGCTAACCACCACACCACCGTGCAGCCCAACTTATATATCAGTAGTTAAAAAAAATTGTAAATAAATAAGAAATTGAATTTGAAATTGAACTATAAAAACTGAACTTTGATATTCTGTATGTCTGTAAGTTTAATTACTATAGTGTTGCCCCATGAAAAGATATAATGAAAAAAGTGAAGGGTGTACTCACTTCTGTGAGATACCGTATATATTCATAGAACATTGAACATCATGGAATTTAATTTTGCAAATGTAAAGCAAATCTAATGATGTATGGTAACGTGATGATGATCTTTCCATGCTTCCTCAGTGGCCGTGTTACGCTCAGATGCTTGGCAACAAACAGCACTTTATCTGGTTTTTGTGTACCTCTGTGCTGGGCCAGGGTGATAACAGTCTCAGTTTTCATGACCAGCTTTGACTTGATGTCGAGAAGCGATTAGGTTCCATATGTGGCATCATGACCTGGGCTGTTATATCTGGAGTCACACAATCAGCGGCTCTTCACACGAGGCGCTCAGTACAGCCTCATGGTGTACTGTCCAGGCATTGTTGACCTCTGGGATAACATAGGCCTTCTGTATGTTGAACCTCTTTTTGAGATAGTTTCTAGATCACTGGTGTCACACACCTCCATGAATGGACTGCACTCATTTCCAGTAACAAACACAGCAGCAGGGACAGACACATTGCACTCCATTATTCCTCTAACTACAGGCTGAGAAGTCCACATGAAATCAGACCATCGATACATTCTGCTGTAATCCAAAGCCCCAAATCCAATTTTGTAGACTGTTGGTGGTCCCACCAAACATTTGCCAAACCTTCCCAATGGCACACATGAAGAGCTTCAACAATTCTATGGAGCAGTGAATGAACAGCTTCTGCTTCTTTTCCACATACGTCTGGACACCAGCCCAAAAAGAATGCGCCCACTAGGAATCCTCCCAAACCTCCCAATTAGCCCACATTGCTCTCAATGTGTATTTCAGTGTGAGAAATTGGGGGTTCAGCATGAGAGTGTAAGAAGCCACTCAAATGTGTGAGTCTCATGGCCGATGCGTGAGAGTTGGCAGCCCTGTAAAACAAATGCGGCGTAGCGGCTCGTACAGGTGAGTGCTTCACCACGGTCTCCTGCTGCAACATGCTGCTGTCAAGTGTGACGAGAGAAAAAAAGTGACACCTGATGTCATACACAGTCTATGTTGAAGTAAGAGAGGAAAAAAAAATCTAATGAAAACTATCACGGCCGGCAAACTTGTTGCGCTCAATTTTTCCTTACCCTGCAATTAATGGACTTATTGCTTATCGACAGGCCTATGTAGGACGTAATTTAGAACTTTTGCATGCAGTTAAAATTCATTGTGTGTGCGATCATACTCTCTTTTTCTCTGTGGCTTTTGTGTGTGTGTGTGTGTGTGTGTGTGTTGCCCTGCAACTCAAGAAAGTGTGATGTGTGTAGAAACACTTGCTTTCTCATATAGGGCAGGAAATTTGTCATACCCCACCGTGTGAAGTGTGCCTCTGAAAAATCTTGAAGGGGTACATAGCCCTACCACTTACCCCTACCCCTCTGTTCTAAAAGAAAGTGGAACACCCCTACCCCTACATGTGAACGCTCAAAACGGAGGGATAGGGCTAAGTGGTGAAATGGGATTCAGCCTAAGACTTAAGACTCTAAACATTTGTTGTTAGATGTGAGCAGGTGTGAGCTGATAGTTTTCTAGAGTCTTTTCTGAATCTTTTTAGTCTTCTGATGTAAGCCCAGCATTAGAGGGAAACTGTCACAGACCGGGGTCAGCTGGCATCAGGGAGCTTTAAGCGGCCATCCAGAGAAGTTAAAGGACAAACTTTAAAGCTGGGCTTACACCAGAAGACTTTTAAAAGATTTGGAAAAGACTCTAGAAAACTACAAGCTCACATCTAAAGACAAATGTTTAGAGTTTTAAGTCTCAGCCTAGCCATAGACTGAGATTTGTCAAAGACTGTGAATCTTTTGGGGTCACTATTTACAACGACTACAACTACAGCAGCATTTTTTGTGATATGTTGGACAGTTGATCTCAAACAGGGCTGGTCTGCCCACAGTAAAGCAAAGAAGGGGAGAGTTTCCCTCCAGGGAATCACACATCATCATTATTAAGTGTGGCTTTGCATCTCCACCAGGTTTTACATCGACTCATCAACATCTGGAGGATGAATGAGTTTCTATTCTTCTCTCATTTGTTAGATCATTATACTGTAACACATAAATGATCCACAGCAGAAGTTTACTTCTTAATAACCATCTGCTCCTCTTTCTGGACGCTCCACCGACGACGTGTCATCACCGCTTCTTGTTTGTCTTTTTTTTTTTTTTTACGTCTGTTTTTGCCAGTGTTCTGACTGTTGGGATTCCTTGATCGTGTTTTGTCACTGCAACTTGCAATAATATCAAACATGTTTGATATTGTCGCAGATCCAAGACAAGGGAAAGACTGACGTTGAGCAGCGCTGATTACCAGCTTACACCTAACAACCGAAATGACGGGAGCGTGCTGTGACTCCAATAAAACTCCTAAGATTTCCTAAAGACTTCCGTTTTTAGTCAGCGATCATGAAAATCGTTTGGTGTGAGCCCAGCATAAGTAAGTGATGCCCTGCCATTCGGCTACCATCTCGGCAATCAATCCCATCTTCTGCTGTGTGAGAGAAGTCACGTGCCTTTCACACATCTGTTTTTTTAAGTAATATTTAATGTATGTTTTATGTATATGATCTGTTTTATGAGGTCAGTTTTTCTCTTTCCATTGAACTGTCAATCTGGAGGAAAAGCAGTAGAATTACTACACTATAAAACTAACATTACCAGTTAAGGTCAAACTGCAACGACATCCAACAGAGACTGTGACAAGATTTTCTTGGATTTAATGCTGCATCAGTCAGGACGACTGTGTATGTAACACGGACTCAGTCAAGTTACATACACAGAGTCAAGTTTAGTTTCTCACTGTTTGCTGAAGGTTGGTGAAATCTTGTTGAGCATTTGTGTCCATTGTGAGTGCAAATCAGCCAGCAGGCTAAAAGTGTCCTCCCCTCAGTCGTTTGCTGTTTTTTTTTTTTTTTTTTTTTTTTTTTTTTTTAACCTGTCTTGTCCAGCATCGTTGCAAACAGAATGATTGTCTGGCGCTGTCTGGTGCTGGGCACAATTTACTCTATCAAGCAGGGATTCTACTACATGTATAAAGTCCTCTGATAAAAACTTATTAAATCAGACTCTTAATGCTGGACTCGACCGGAGGGGACAGAGAGAGAGAGAGAGAAAAGAAAGTAGAGAGAAGAGGGAGGGGAGAGAGAGGGACAGAAAGGGTGTGGGGAGTGCGGGTGGGACTTGAAACATCATACAGAAGACCATGTAATCCATACTACTTACAACATATATAGCTAAGATCATCCTAGCCAGTAGGTCATTACACAACTAGTTGATAATAGTAACAATAATAATAATAAGAGTAAGAGTAATAATAATAATAAGAACAGAAATAATTAAAAAAAGAAACAAAATATGATAATAGATATAAGTGAAACTGCTGTATTCAAGAACACGCGCATAGAAACCTGTGTGGATGTGTTGGAGAACTCGGCCACACGGCGACGCAAAGACTGTGTGGAGACGTTCAGGAAGGAGTGACCATGCAGAGTGATCATGCAGATGCCCCCTCACTTGAACAGAGGCCAGAGTCAGGCCAGCGGTCCCGAGACCCAGGCCACCAGCCCCCCCGCAGGCAACAGACCCCGACCGGTCCACAGAGACGACCACTCGCCCGCCCAGGAAGGCAGCAGCAGGAGACCCCAGCAGGAGCCGCCCCGCGGACCCAGGGCACCGGCCCCGGCGGGCCGAGGTCAGCAGTCCCCGACCCCCCCGGGCACCGGCCGCCCGGGACAGACGGGGCAGAGGGCCCGGGCCCAGGAGCGCAGGGACACCCCCCTCCCCCACAGGCCGAGGGCCAGCACGCCACCCGGGGGGACCCGGCCCGCCCAGACGGCCACCACCAGAGGCCAGCCCCACACCCCAGCGCCCAGCCGCACACCCCGAGAACCAGTCCTGCCCCCCCCCCCCCCCAGACCAACACACACACACACAAACACACACACTCTCCTTCCACTCCTCCATTCGTCGTTTGCTGTTAATAGAACACATGGTTTGAGTTTATTTTGTGTTTTCACAAAGCTACTTAACTTGTTTCCACTTATTTGATCATATATTGGATTAGTTTTCTTACTGCCCACTGGTAAAGGGTAGATTTTTTTTACTTTTTCTTCTTTACTATTGGGATCCTTGAATAAATTCCTAGCTGTCTTACTTCAGCCATTTTAGTTTTTGTGTGCAAGTTGCCCTGAAGTAGGTGTGCCCCATCTATCTAGCTTTGCATAAGGTAAGAGAGGGTGGTGCTGTGGCCAAGAGTGCTTTAAATGTCAACTAAGCCCCTATAACTACATACTGTTGCCCCGGATAAAAACTGAGTCAGAAAGGCATCCACATACTTACTGTTGTTGTAAGTACTGGGGCTACTGGTACTGGGGGGAGGGGGTACAGACTTAGATCTAGTATTCTCTCAGTCTTTCAGAGTGGGCTTTCATTGTTTTTCCCTACCTAGTGGGCTTATTCTTAGCTACAAAGTGACATCACGAACAGGATACAGCCCCGTATCTGCTTAGGAAACCTCACAGTGTCGTATTTAGCTTTTAGACAGCAGGTCCAATATGCCAGAACTTGAAGATTTGAGGAAGGATTTTGCTGAATTTCAGAGAAACCTTGCAAAGCAGGCAAGTGCTTTACAGCAGGCCAAAGATGAAAAAAGAAGCGCTTTCGTTTGCAAAAGCAGTTATAGATCAGCAAACAGTAGCCAGCAAAAAGTGGAGATGAAATGGTTGAGGAATGGGCCTCTGTAATAAAGTCTGTATCCAACATTATGAAAGTGCCAGAAGATGATAAAGAAGAGCTCGTCTAACAGCACCTAATAGATGAAGCTAAAGCTGCAGTCAAATTCATGCTAACAGGGTCTAAGAACTCAATGGAAGAAATATTTTCTGTCTTCCTCCATACTTATGGGGATAAGGTTTCAATTGGCACCAGGCTAATGGAATTCTATGAGAGGAAACAGCTGTGTGTATGACCTCCAGGAAAGACGGTGACATATTATAAGGAGAGAGCCTGTCCCACACCCTGATGAAGTGTTAAAGGAACAATTGGTTGTGCTTAGCCAAAAACAAGGTGGAACTGAAAGAGTGATAACCTATGCAAGCTGTGGGCTTAGGGGCTCTGAGAAGAATGACAAGTACTAAAGTGCCTTTAAGTTGAAGCTCCTGGCCCTCAAGTGGGCCGTTACTGAAAAGTTTCTAGACTATTAGATGTTCCCCAGGTTTGTAGGGCAGTGGACAAGATCCTGCTAAAACACAGCTAATTAGCACAAACTTGGCTGGAAAGAAACAAGAGGATGGTGTACAAGGTAACAACTCTTTCGCAGATAGTTCTCCCTGGAATGCTCTTGGTGCAAAGCCAAAGAGTAAATCATCTCACAGGGAAAAGGCAGGACGAGTATCAGGCAGAGCCCAATTTGCTAAGATTAGCAACGCAACCAGCAGGCCTGCTCTGTCATCCAGACGAAGCACCTCCTGAACCCCTCTCCCTAGCAAGACACAGTCATGGCCAGTTGTCAGAAGGAAAACTAGCAACAAGTCTCCTCCTCAACAAGCAGACATGCAACAACAGAACAGGTTTGCTCCACTGCTGCAAGATTCTGGATCTATATCTGATGGCCGGGATGAAATCTCCCTACACACTTGGGTCAGACCAAAGAACAACTCAGAAAGTAAATACAAATGGCTGGGCCTCAGACTCTGATTGTTGATGACTTTGGTATAAAAGACATGAGAAACGTCAAAAATAAAATAAAGTACTGAGCTTTCCCAAGGAGATGGGATCAGATGTGAGAGACTAAATTAAATCCAAATTGTGGCTGAGCACCCAATGGTGGAAAAGCTTGTCCTGCAAGTGGGGAGGAACAATGCTGTGAAGCAACAATCTGAGGAGCTGAAACAGGACTTTACTGAACTACGACCAGCTGTCTGGATGCCCTGATATTCATCAGTGGCCCTCTCCCTCCCATCAGAGGAGGAGTTGAGAGATTCAGCAGGCTGTTTAGTCTGACTCCATGACTTTCGGCTGCATGTACCACACATCCAGTTCATTCATAGACAATTTCAGCTTCTTCTGGGACCACAGGCACTTTTTTAAGCCCGATGGATTCTAGCTGAACAGGTCAGGGATGAAGCTGTTCACCTCCAACCTGTTTTATTTTCTGAACAGACTCTGTTCCCTCGGACAAGGACAACAAACAAAAGAGACCAAAACAATGTAAGAAAGACAGAGCTTAGAGGAAACCTTGGCAAAAAAACCCCCTCCTGGACTTCACCTCCCAGATGAAGGAGCTGGTCACTATGGCAACCAAACTGACTCCATTCCCCAGTCCTATCGTTTCACCTCCAAACATCCCACTTCATCCTCCCCCACCAGTTCCCCAGCGAGCTCTGACCCAGTCATCCCAGCCCCAGTGCCCACCTCCCCTCTTTCCACAGCGAAACCAAACTCTTCATCTGGTTCCAGCCTGATAACAGTGGGTATGCCATTGGGTAGGTGGGTAATCATGGCTCTCTCCAGGACAAGCTGGGGCCAGAAATGCAAGTAGTTTCCCTTTTCCCTGTTTTAATAGGCAACAAAAAGACTAATAACTGTCCAGAGAAGCCAGATTCACCCAATACATTCTATAAATTTATCACATCTTGTGTTCATCCCTCATCACCCTCAGCCTGCCTAGAACAACACCTGGACAGGTAATGTTTTTAGCACACTGAAGCTAGCTTTGCTAAATGTCAGATCTTTGGCTGGAAAAACATTTTAATCAATGATTTTAATACAAAGCACAAAGTTAATCTCTTGTTTTTACCAGAAAGCTGGCCAGACAGAGAAAATGATGGCTTGTTCTTATAGAAGCAACCCCTCCAGACTTTAGCTCTGTGGGTGGAGCTAGATCACATCAGAAAGGTGGAGGAGGGGCTGTTTGCTTTAATGACTCCCTCCTGTGCAGCAGGTATCTTAGAAAAACTTTGTGTCTCTCCAGATGGCCTCCCCTCTCGTGTGTTGTTCCTTGACATATACTGGCCACCTGACCATTGAGCAGCGTTTCTGATGACGTTGCTGAACTGCTGTCAGTAATCTGTCTTGACTTTGACTGTAGATTTTGTGGTGATTCCAACATTCATGCAAATAACCTGCAGGACAGAGGGACTGTGACAGCCCTGGGCTTGCCAGCTTGTTGGGCCTGAATGTAAGTGGACCGTGCCAGTGCTTGCAGGTGATTGGCCTGATCCTGTGTCTGCGGCTCCGCCCTCCTTCTCCAGGATTGGTTGCCAGCAGCTTCGTCTCATCTGTGACTGGCCAGTCATGGAGATTCCTTGCTATATAAGCTCCTGATCATCTTCATTCTGGGCAGCTGTGTCAGATTGGAGCAAGGTTTGCCACTGTGGGCAAGAGTTAAGTGCGATTACAGCTTAGCTTGCCACTGACATGACGTGCACCCCTGCTATGCAGACGGTTACGCGGATGGTTTTATTATCTTATGATTAGTCAATTTGAGATTACAAGTTTACTGATATCTGGATCTTCTCGCTGACTTTGAGTAGTAACATTTATTTTTTAAAGCAACACCCAGTGGATCAAGTTGATGAGAGGCTGATCGAATTACTCCTTTGTTTTCTTCCACAAGCTAATAAAGACAATGAGCCATACTGGATGCCATTGTTGTTTTAAAACAGAAAATTTAATCTTTTCTTCTGTTCTTCTGCTACATTCATCAGGGATGTAAGTTTATCATGATTCATGTTTCTTCCAGGCCTGTTGTGATTGCTTCCTTAATCAGGTTCATTTGTTCCACCTGAGCTTCCCTAATTCCCCTCACCTATGCTCAGCCTTACTTAAAACTCTCTCCAGTCTGTCCTTCCCTGCCAGTTCATCGATAGCCTTGTGCCAAGTTGAGATCCAGAGTTTGTTTTCCATGTTATAATAATAATAATAATAATAATAATAATAAATTTTATTTCTTGGCGCCTTTCAACACCCAAGGTCACCGCACACAAAAGGAAAAATAAATAAAAAGTAAATAAAAATATAAATTACATAAGAGTTAAAAGCAGATAAAGCACATTGATATAAAAATTACACATAACAGTCAGTTAAAATGATTTATAGGGAGTATGCCAGTTTAAACAGGTGGTTTTTGAGTGCAGATGTGAACGATGGAAGAGAATCTTGGATGGAAGTGAGTTCCAGAGCCGGGGAGCAGAGCGACTGAAGGTTCTGCTCCCCATGGTAGAGAGACGGGCCGGGGGAACAGTAAGGTGAATGGAGGAGGATGACCTGAGAGTACGGGAGGGAGTGGCAATATGGAGGAGATCAGACAGATAAGGAGGGGCCAGATGGTGAATAGCTTTGAAAGTGAGGATCAGTAACTTATAGTTGATTCGGTATTTTATTGGGAGCCAGTGGAGTTGTTGAAGTACAGGGGAAATATGTTTACAGGAAGAGGTGCGAGTCAGGATACGAGCAGCAGAGTTCTGGAGAAGCTGCAATTTCTGAAGTGATTTATTGGGAAGACCGAAGCGGAGTGAGTTACAGTAGTCGATGCGGGATGTGACAAGACTATGGATAAGGATGGCGGCGAGTGAGTGATGAGCGCAGACAGTTGATATTACGAAGGTGGAGGTAAGCAGACCGAGTAATGCTATTGATGTGGGCTTGAAAAGATAGGGTGCTGTTGAGAATGACGCCGAGACTCTTGACCTGAGGGGAGGGGGGAATGGTAGAACTGTCAATGTTGATGGAGAAACTATGAAACTTAGTTAGAGTGGAGGCCGACAAGTAGAACCTCAGTTTTACTGCTGTTGAGTTTGAGAAAATTGGAGGAGAACCATGCTTTGATTTCCAGGAGACAGTCAGAGAGAGAGGAAGGTGGAGTACAGTTTGGAGGAGATGTAGAGCTGGGTGTCATCTGCATAGGAATGGAAGTTGATATCATATTTATGGAAAATGTATCCAAGGGGGAGAAGATAAGTGATGAACAAAAGGGTTCCAGCGTTCTTGTTACCGACCAACCCACATCCCAGGATTACCCTTACCTTGCCTTCGAGTGATCTTCCTCTCCTTGTGATTATCTGGACACCGACCCGTGCTCTGATCTATGGCCACCGATTCTCGCCCCCTTCTTACCTTATCCTGACCTTTGCCTGTTCTCTTCATGACGCATCTGGATATTGGACTACTGCTCCGATCCCAGAACCAAGAACCATGCTGTCCTGGAATGCCCTTTTGCCCCACATGACCAGACTGCCTTCCCAGGATCTGATTTCCAATCAACATCCTCTCTCATTCCTCACACAATTAACCAACTTCTGTTTAAATGTTTACTCTTGTGTGTGGTTGAATTTCTGGTCATCAGGATCATCCATTACAAATAAAACATTATTGAGACAAGAGGTAACCCAACAAGAGGAAAGACATAGATGGAGATAATATAATTTTGTTACAGGTTGATTCCTGTGATTAACTTTCTAGGTGCTTCTCCTGTTAGGTGGTAACCTCCTCCAGCCAATGTGTGGGAGTGGCTTGTTAAAAGGACTGAGGATCTGACATCTGGGCCTTTTTCGGTCACTTGCTATTGCACCTCGTGTCTGTAGCATGAGCCTAAGGTTTAGTCATGTCTGGTTGTAGGGTAAGTCTATTTTGATTATCTTTAGTTTTCCAGATCGGTCTTGTAAGGAAGAACGGCCATTTTGTTTTCCTTGTGGGCCATTTTCTCCTGTTTATGTTGAAGTTAGGTTAGTTTAGAAGTAGGTTTGTACTTTTTGTTTCTGTGGTGAGGTAGGTTTTAATTTTCAGGGTAGAAGGTGTTTTGTTATGCTGGCCTCGGCTCTCCCTGACACCACTGGCCTTTCTGTATTTATTTGCCACACAAATATTAAATAGATTCTAACCTTTAAGACTGTCTCCTTGTTGGCATCTTTCCCTGGACCTGCCTTAGGGATGTAACAAATACATTCTAGTATCAGAGGTCACTAACAAATGACCGCTGTCTGATCTGGGACCCAGAAACCTGTCCCACATGGACCCAGAGTTAAAATATAAAATCTGACTGGGTGCTTTCATTTTAACTGGCGCAACTTTTACAGTCTTTACGGTAGTGGTCAGGAAACACACAGACCACATTGCATGTGAGGTAAGCCAGACCACATGGTTCACTCAGCCAATCAGCGTATGAGGCTCCCGGCGTGGCAAAACTGCAGCTAGATCAAAACACAGCAGGAATAGACGAGCGGGTGTGACGTATTTACGTCTACCGGAAGGAACAAACTCCAAGTTCCTGTTTTTTTGTCTTTTTATCTACATACATGGAAGACCCCGTAATAAAAATAATTTTCACCTGATTTTAATTCTAATCTTGAAGCGGCAGCTCGACACCAGCATCCTGCTTCACCTGTGTTCAGCTGAAGAGGAGGAGGGAGTTCGAGTACTGTATCGCCATGGCAAACAGGACAAGGGAACGAGCATGTTGAGAACGACCGGAATTAATTTAATACTGAAAGAACGCAGACATGTTTGAGGAATTATTCAATTTAGATTTAAAATCAGAGTAAACCAGCAACTTAAGTTTAATTTGGAATGGTCATTTTCATTCGGATCAGGTGTTTACAAGGTCATTTTAAAGAGGATTTAAGTTTTATTCTGAATTAAAGGGAACTAAAACTTTCGCCTTTAACGTCACCAATTTGCTAGAATCCAGTAAAAATGTCTAATGTTGCTCCTTTTCTTTGAAAATGAAATGCTGATGTTAAGAATAAATAGTTTTAATCTGAATGAGGTTTATTGCCAAGTAGGTTTACACGTAGAAGGAATTGTTTTGGTGCGGGGCGCCAACAGGAGCAAAAAACAGGAAGCTGAGCTTCCCACCAGAGGTCCTAGCTGATGATGGCGCCCCCAGGAAGTGGAAGGATGAGGGGGCGGGTGGAGCTGCGTTCTTCCTGACGTTCACAACCCACTCCACTGTCTTTAGAGCATCGAGCTCCAGGTTGGTCTGACTGCACCACGACACCAGATGGTCAACTCCCCACCTGTAGGCGGCTCGCCCCCACCACCCCCACTAATGACACTGATATTCATATATACAGTTTTAATGGAAAGCAGCGTGGACAGTTTTGGCCATGAAGGTCACCAGAGGAAGTATCTGATCCTACATAAAAAATACTAATGACACCAAACCAGTTCTGCTGCTGAGCTTTGACATATCCAAGAGTCTAAACACCACCAAAGACCCGTCCCTCTGACACAGAAGATAAAATGATGGTTTGTATGTTTTATTAATGTATAATTAGTCATTCAAATAATTACAGTGACATATAAAATATTAAAATTCTTAAAATGACTAAATGTTTGGTAGTTTTCAACAAGTCTGAAGTTATTTAAGTGATTCATGAAACAAAAGTAGAATAAAGATTGACATTTAAAGAAATATATTTTTTTTTTTGTTTTTTTATTTGTTTTTTTTACCACAAAGGTCTCCAGAGGAAGTAAAACAGAGTAAAGATGTGATGAAAAACACAGAATATGTGAACAAAGATGTGAGAAAAATATCAGGATTTAGAAAATTGACTAAAAAGATAAATTACTGCACAAATTCACCGACTAGCTGCAACACAGCCAAAATGATCCTTAAATAAAAAAGAAGTCGGAAAAAATGTACAAAAACGCCTCATTCAGCGGTTTCAGAGGCAGAGACCTGAGACTAGACTACTACTGAATCCTGGTCTGTATCACACATAAGTAATCTAATTACTTTTGCACCACTGCTCACGGAGTGTAAAGAAGGAGTGGCCACCACATGACTGCTGCTATTTAAAGACTTTGTACTGGAACTCATTGACCCCAGAACACCATGTACAGCTAAGCTGAGCCAGACCTGCAGAGACCTCCTCAGTTTTTCTCAGCACATGATCTGGTCCTGGTTCAGCTGATCTGGTCCTGGTTCATCTGATCTAGTCCTTGTTCAGTTAGGTAGCCTAAGGTTTTTTTATCTGGACATGACTGTCCCTGATGGCCTGGGCGTGTATTTAGTATTTCTCTTTTAAATTGTGCGTTTTTTCCTGGCGGACACATCAGTTTAATCCAGCCGGGAAACGATCTCACAGGGAAAACAAATCCGGAGCTGCAGTAGTGATGTGTGTATCGACACTGACATATTTATACAGTGTATGCAGAATTATTAGGCAAATGAGTATTTTGATCACATCATCCTCTTTATGCATGTTGTTCTACTCCAACCGGTACAGGCTTGAAAGCCTACTACCAATTAAGCATATCAGGTGATGTGCATCTCTGTAATGAGAAGGGGTGTGGTCTAATGACATCAACACCCTATATCAGGTGTGCATAATTATTAGGCAACTTCCATTCCTTTGGCAAAATGGGTCAGAAGAGAGATTTGACGGACTCTGAAAAGTCAAAAATAGTGAGCTGTCTTGCAGAGGGATGCAGCACTCTTAAAATTGCCAAGCTTTTGAGGCGTGATCATCGAACAATCAAGCGTTTCATTCAGAATAGTCAACAGGGTCGCAAGAAGCGTGTTGAAAAAACAAGGCGCAAAATAACTGCCCATGAACTGAGGAAAATCAAGCGTGAAGCTGCCAGGATGCCATTGGCCACCAGTTTTGCCATATTTCAGAGCTCCAACATCACTGGAGTGCCAAGAAGCACAAGGTGTGCAATACTCAGGGACATGGCCAAGGTAAGGAAGGCTGAAAAACGACCACCACTGAACAAGACACACAAGATAAAACGTCAAGACTGGGCCAAGAAATATCATAAGACTGATTTTTCTAAGGTTTTATGGACTGATGAAATGAGAGTGAGTCTTGATGGATGGATGGGCCCGTGGCTGGATCAGTACAGGGCAGAGAGCTCCACTCCGACTCAGACGCCAGCAAGGTGGAGGTGGGATACAGGTATGGGCTGGTATCATCAAAGATGAGCTTGTGGGACCTTTTCGGGTTGAGGATGGAGTCAAGCTCAACTCCCAGTCCTACTGCCAGTTTCTGGAAGACACCTTCTTCAAACAGTGGTACAGGAAGAAGTCAGCATCGTTCAAGAAAAACATGGTTTTCATGCAGGACAATGCTCCATCACACGCATCCAAGTACTCCACCGCGTGGCTGGCCAGAAAAGGTCTAAAAGAAGAAAAAGTTATGACATGGCCTCCTTGTTCACCTGATCTTAACCCCATAGAGAACCTGTGGTCCCTCATCAAATGTGAGATCTACAGGGAGGGAAAACAGTACACCTCTCTGAACAGGGTCTGGGAGGCTGTGGTTGCTGCTGCACGCAATGTTGATCGTGAACAGATCAAGACACTGACAGAATCTATGGATGGCAGGCTTTTGAGTGTCCTCGCAAAGAAAGGTGGTTATATTGGTCACTGATTTGTTTTTGTTTTGTTTTTGAATGCCAGAAATGTATATTTGTAAATTTTGAGTTGTTATATTGGTTTCCCTGGTGAAAATAAATAAGTGAAATGGGTATATATTTGGTTTTTGTTAAGTTGCCTAATAATTATGTACAGTAATAGTCACCTGCACACACAGATATCCTCCTAAGATACTAAAACTAAAAAAGCCCCACTCCAACTTCCAAACATATTCAGCTTTGATATTTATGAGTCTTTTGTGTTCATTGCGAACATAGTTGTTGTTCTATAATAAAATTAATCCTCAAAAATACAACTTGCCTAATAATTCTGCACAGCCTGTATTTCTATAACAGATGTTTATGTTCTAGAATTGATTTTATTATCTGATGAGATGAACAACCTTAAACTATTCCAAGCTTAAACTAAAAGTGGTAAACTTAGACAAAAACAAAGTGAAATCTCACTTCAGCCTTCCAGGCGTTTGGAAATCCACAGCGGATAAAGCAACCAGGACGTTCTGCAGCAAACTCGCTGTGTTGCATAACACAAGAAATTCCAAAAATGTTCCTGACTGCATCAGTGTCAGAATTGTTGGAAAATGTTGTTTATGTTGATTTAATCGGCACACGTTCAGAGAAGAAGCGGTGGGTGGTGAACGCTGCCAACTGATCATTCACAAAGAGAACAGACAGAAAAAGGAGAGATGGGAAAACCTCTCCCACCTCCCTCTCCTCCTTCCTGGTGCTTTGCAGTGAGAACTAGGGTGAATGAGCAGCTGTGGGGGAGGCCGAGGAGAGGCCCACAGTGTCCTTTCAGGGACACCCCGCAAGTGGCTGCAGCTTCCTCTTTGCTGAAAGTCACATGATCATAAAGCTGCAGTCCTGATGTGAGAGTAATCCGCCCTTTGGCCTAACTGAGCTGCGGCATTCAGTCATGAAACAGGAATTATTAATTGAGAAAGAATTCCAAACATCCACCTCACCTCTCCCACTTCTGTACGTACAACCTCAGCATAGAGAGGCTGGCGTCAACGTGTCATTCATCTGTTCAGAACACACGGTTCAGCAGGTCTGAGCTGCTGTTTGGTGACTTACTTTCAAATAAAAGTCATTTCAAAAGTCTGGAGCCCGGGTTCTGCACCCGGCAGTTCTCAACGAGGAAGACTTTTCTACTGAGGGAAGCATCTTCCAGAACAAGAGGATAAGGAGGCAGAATCTTCTGGTTGGAGGGCAGGTGAGAGGAGAGCTGGGGCGGATGAGGGGTGAGCTGCAGTAACGACCAACTTCACAGCAGAAATAAACCTGGTTCAAAAACCCATTTTAGGATTAACAGGTCAAGTTTACCTTCATGACAACTGTGAGGGGGTGAATTTTTTTATCTAACTCATCCGTTTTGATGTTATTTAATCCTGAAATTGGGCATAATTAGGGGCGTGTCCTTTTGATTGACAGGTATCCAACATCTGTGGCAAGAAGGGAGAGTGCAGCACAACCGCGGTTTTTAACCGACTAACAGCACGTCTTAGCTTTAGCCCGCCTACCTCCGCTAGCTCTTTAGCTACCGTTGCTCGGGGTTAGCTCGGTTAGCTCTTAGCTACGGGTAGCTCGGCATTTGATGGGTGTTAATCATCCACCCCCACCTTCACAGTCTCCCTCTCAGCTCCACCTCCTACAGGTGATGTCACGGAGGCTCCGCCCATCTTTTATATACAGTCTATGGTTTTGCCCCTAATGAACATCAACCGGAAGCAACGCAGACCTCAAAGCGTAAACTTGCAAAGCAAAACAATTAGCTTAGTTATGGACTGGAAAATATTTCATCTGCCACTGTCTTGTGAGGGAAAATAGAAACAAAGCAGGAGAGAGCAGGTTGTAGAAAACAATCCCAAACATGTAGATGGTGGCTGGGCAGCTACAAGCCTGCAGATCCAGCCTGCTACTCGGGCTTCCTCTCCTCTGCCAGACGCTTGTGTTTGTTAACCTGAGGCCAACTCGTCTTCAGACATGTGGCACAGGAGCAACTCAAAGACGACACAGAGCAGGGACAAGTAAAGCTAATCGTGTGGACCCTGCAGCCATGATGGAAGAACACATTGTGTTGTAGGAACACTTTCAGAAACAAAAATCTGAAACTTCCGGTGGAAGATTTGAGGATCTGGGAATCAGAAGAGAATCAGCCTCATGAGGTCATAATGATCCGGAGTTTACAGTCTAATGTAATAAAGTGGAATATTACATACACAATACATACTAGAGATGCTTGCAAATCACTCCACACACAGAAGAGCCTGGCAGCCAGCTGCCTGCAAGTCCTGCCCATGGAAACAGGATCTGCAGTGACCTAGTTGTTGAGTGGGCCGATAATATGTCACACGGAAGGCAACAAAGAGGGGACATTGTATGTACACATCTGAAACTGCAAGAATAATTCAGCCACACTATGCTAATGACTTTCTATGGCACATTGTGTTCCGTTCCCACTGAACATCTCTGGAGAAATCTTGTACTGATTACAGTTTTAATCTGATGCAAATACTTTCTGTAAATACTCCAGAACAAGGAAAAGGAGGCCAGGTACTGGCTGCACACCTTCTGTCAAACTTTGTGTGACCTGAGGAAAAACTTGATGAATTGGTCTGTGCTACTTCAAAGTCCAGGTTCAGAGGGGACAGCGTCCAGGGAGGCCGCCAGTCCTGCATCTGAATTCCTGGAATCACCTCTACAAAAATAACAGTAAGAATCTCTGTTAGGTCTGGATTTATTTTTACAAACAACACAGATGTGAAGAAAACGCCTTGAATTTATTCACTTCTGTCTCCCACTGATCAGGCTTTTCCGACCACCTCCAGGAAAGACTGCCATGCATACATGACTCAGTTCAGTCTGAACATGTGGTTCTAGATGGAATCTGTTCCCACCAAAAAATAAAACTCAAGGCAGAGTCCAGAATCAAAGCTGCTGATGGAAGGAAGTCATCAAACGAGTTTTAACCACATTACTTCCTGAATGAGCGACAGCCACGCCCGCCTCTGCCCCGAGCAAAGCATGCTGTGTGGGAGGGATTTTCCTGTGAAGGGTGGGGTTGGAGGGGTGTTCAGGAAGCAACTGCAGCTAGAAGGAATCAGGATGCCCATACATGAGCAGATACGTATGAAACAGGATGGAGGACAAGCCTGTGAGACATGTCCTCTGTCTATCTGCTCTGCATGTGACAACAATGCAGAAGGTGTGTAAACCTCCTCCTACAAGTCTAAACACACACCTCGCCTCTAAAGTTCAACATGCACCAAACTTCAAATTATCCTGACATCAAGGCTGATTCGCTCAGTAAACAGCTGACCTGAGGCCGCGCTGCTCAGAATGAGTCATGTCCAGCAGTGTGAAGACATTCAGCACACAGCTGCAGCCAGGTAGCTTCACGCCTGCAGCACCTGCTGCACTTCCTCACTCTGGAAAAAGTTCCTGCAGTCAGAAGTTTCTCAGGGAAAAATCTGTCTTTTGACCTGAAACTTAACATTTAGTTATTGTTCCCATAAACGTAAACTCTGTCCGACAGCCTCGGTTGTGCTGTACCTCTCTAGTTCTGGGGAAAGGTGTGCATGCACACACTGAATACACAGAAGTGTGTGTCAACGTGATGTTTCAGTAGCACGAGTTTTCTGATAGAAATGCGTAATTCTATCAACCATTCAGTGCAGAGTGGGGGAAGAGATCTCAGACTCATAGACTGGCCAAGACTGCCACCTCATGGTCAGGGTTTTAACATCTTTCCTACAAGCTGAAAGCTGTAGAAGAACATATTTAGATCAAGCCCTGAAGGAATCTTTATTATCCCCTGAAGGTAATTTGTTGTAATTTGGGAGCTCAGCAGTAAATGACTCAGTCCCTTGACTTTATTTATGTAGCTGATTAACAACTCAGACAACACAAAAATGTTTCTAATGATTGCAGTAAGATGAGAAACAAACTAAAATTACTTCAAGTTTCTCTTGTTTAGTTTGTTTTTCTTCTAGTTATATATTAATGAGTCAAACTGAGTTATTTAGGAAGAATGAAAAGTCTCAACATTATCTCGTGTCTCCTGGATGATCTCTAGCTCCACATTGACCTCATATCAGCAATAATCAATCTTCCATCAGAGTTTCAGTGTCTAGACAACATGTTTTAGACATAAAACACAGTTTAGCTGTTAGAATGATGATGATGATGATATATAATGAATTCTGGTAGAGTCATGTGACTGCTCTCCAGTTCCTTCTCATCCCTGTTCAAAACCGGTTTTCTAGGCAGCTGCTGCAGCGTAACAGAGAGATTGGTGGTCTGATGTTAGTTTAGCTACAACCACGTCGACGCACACTTCCTGATGCGTTCAGGGACATCAGTTCATCCCACGTCCATGCCAACACTAATTTACATGTCATCACTGACTTGATGAAAGCTGGTCTAAGACTATTGTTATGCCCATTAACTGTGGCCTACAAAACACACCCAATACTACAATACAGTCTGGAAACATTAGATATCTAGGCATAAACATTTCCCCCAGGTTATCAGAACTAACAAAGCTAAATTATGTCCAGCTACTTAAAGCAATAGAGGATGATCTCTCATGGTGGAGGTGCTTACCCATATCACTCATGGGGAGGGTTGCCACAGTTAAAATGATGGTTCTATCTAAAGTAAACTACCTGTTTTCAATGATACCCACTAAACCATCCTCCAGCTGTTTTAAATCACTGGACTCACATATATCTAAATTTTTATGGAAAAATAAGCCATCATGTATCAGTCTAAAAACTTTACAACAGACTAAAGATAGAGGCGGATTGGAGCTACCCAACTTTAATCATGTTTTCTTAGCTAACAAGCTGCAGTATATCTCCAAATGGCTTAAACCTAGCAGTCTGGATGAATCATGGTTAGATGTAGAGCAAGCATTGTGTGAGGATGTGTTTATCTCTGACCTGCCATTCATCAGCTCAACCATCTAAACACATAAGTGTTTTAAAAGCATCAATATCAGTTCCTCTTTAGTGGCTTGGTGGGATTTTCTAAAAATAACCAAATCCTCACTTTTTCCATGTAAGTTTACACCCCTCTGGAACAACCCTGACATCCTGCAAAACAAAAAGCTGATCAATTTTACTCAATGTAAAAATAAAGGAATAAAACAGTTAGAACATATAATAGAAAATGGAAACTTCTTATCATTTAATATTCTCACTTCACAATATGGAATCAGTAGCAAAACATTTTTAGAATATCACCAGCTTAAATCTGTTATATGTAAAAAATATACCATTAATCAATTAAACTTACAGCTACCTATTAGGGTGGCAGAATTCATGAATCTCAATGCCCCAAAGCTATTATCAAAAACATTTAGACTATTATCCAAACTAGAAGACTCAATCTGTCTTCCAACTTCAAAATGGGAGGGGGACTTATCCAGTAACTTTAATAAAGATAAATGGTCACAAATATGTTTAAACACATTTAAAATGACTAAGAATTCAAATATGCAACTAATACAATTCAAAATTCTGCATAGAACTCATTATACAGGACAAAGGATGTTCAGGATGGGTCTGTCACAATCAAACATCTGCACACACTGCAATGAAAACACACCTGACAACTATCTCCATGCCTTGTGGTCCTGCACACCTGTCCGCAGGTTCTGGCTTCAGGTATGTGTGGACATGTCAACATGGTTTAAATGTAATATTCCTACAATCCCCGCACTATGTCTACTAGGTGACTTGGGTGACATTAACATGGTAACCCCCAGGCTGGGGGGCCCGAGGGTGGCTGACTGACTGGCCTTCTCCGCTCCACCCTGTGGCAGATCGACACTGTTTTAATTACACTTAGACATAAAAACACAAGAAACACACACAACCAACTTCTGGGGGGGCGTACCATTTAGTACATAGCGGACGGGGCTGCTCATGTGGCCTCACTCCCAGCATGGCGTGGTTACTGCCACTCAATTTTAATTGCAAACAAGACACAAGCAGTTATGAGCAGGGAAGGAGAGGGCAATGGGTCCTTTCACACCCCAGTTTCCTGGGCACCACTGAGGGTGTGCAGAGGGAGGGGCTTGCCCCATGGGCCAGTGTCCGGGCTGGCTGCGCTGATGGGGGTGTTGCTAGCCCTAGGGGGTGCCTGGCGGGGTCTTGGGTCCCTGGATGGCCGGGGGCCTGTGTCACATTTCCGTGGGGGGCTCTGGCTGGGGCCTTCCTCTGCCACCCTCTGGGTGGGTCCAGGGTGGTCTTCGTGGTGGGGTGGCTTGGCTTCATGCTCCAGGATGCTGCTGATCTCTGAGTTTCTGGGCCACTCTAGTCTGCCTCTAACCTCCGTAGAGGCGTGGCCACATCTGCAGGATCACATTCATCTCTGATCTCTCCTCATTCCTCATCCTCTGCATGCTGACTCAGCACTGAGGTGTCCAGTTTATACACTAAGAGATGCTTTGGTTCCGGTGTGTGTGTTTTTGGTTCTTTGGTTGTTGTTGTGATACATGTTGTTGTTGCTGTCTTGGTTATTTTTTAGGAACTCCTGATGGGTATTGCACAAAACCAGAATAAAGAAATCCAGGATAATTAAACAAGCCCAGCTTGACCTAGCTTGCACGGCCTATCCTGGCTTAATTGGTTGCACGTTTGCTGAGCCAGGATGAGAAGGTGCGGCTAGGTTAAGCCAGGTGAAGATAGTTGGGATAAGTGTGTGTGCACGGCATACTGAAGCAGACCTCGCGATCGCTCACAGAATCACCGATGGGGAAATGGATAAAAGTAGCTCGTCCTACGTCACGGCCGCTGAACAACAGCTCCTGACGGAGTTCTCTGACGAAGTTAAGGATATTATAAGGAAAAAAGGCAATACCAATGCCATAAGTAAAGAACGCGAGAGAGCCTGGCAGACAATAGCCGACCGGCTCAATGCGTAAGTGGTCAAAAACTGTACAATTAATAAACAGTGCTCCACTGGAACTGTCATAATTAGGCTACAATTAAAGGATTACTTTTC